>NC_031998.1:13702992-13815741 GCF_001879085.1 Nicotiana attenuata
AACTGAAAGATCTAAAGCCTTATAAATATTTGAGTACCAAAAGTGAGGACCTCCTAATTTCATTGTAGGATTTAACATTGCAGCAACACCATAAATAGGGGGGATAGGGAAAAAATATTTTTTAAACTTTTCTTTCATTGCATTTATAGCAAGTTTATAAATTTCCCCACCCTCCGAAAATTCAACAAACAAATCACATAGTGCTGCAATATAAACTAAACAATTTGAAATAGTAGGATAATATTGTCCAGAAAATGCATTTGTAGCAATTTGAAAATGTTCTAAAAAATCTATAAGAATTTTGACATTCGTCCAATCTTGATTTGTAAGGATTTCATCATCATCCTCACCACCAACACGAGCATTAAACGTTGCATTAATTGGGTTTCTATATTCATATGCAACTACTAAACTTTCGTACATATAATTCCATCTAGTTGGACAAGGTTTAGGAACCTTTCTTTCTCTAAGGCCAAATTCATCACATTTTTTAAAATACTCTCTAAGTCTACTTCTACGGTTTGAATAAAATAGCCAATTAAGAGCCATTCTAACCTTTTCAATTTATAAATTTAAAATTCTCATACCATCACCGACGATTAAATGGTAAATGTGACAAATACATCTCACATGGAAACAATTACTAAATACAGGATTTAGTGTTGTTGTAAGTATGCCTATAGCACTAGTGTTACTAGAAGCATTATCCATAGAAATTGCCATTATTTTATCTCTAATGCAAAAATATCTACAAATATCTGCAACAGTGTTAGCAATAAACTTACCTGTGTGACGTGAATTAATTATTCTATACGCAATAATGCGTTTTTGCATTATCCACTCCTCGTCTATCCAATGACTTGTAACAGTTAGATTATCACAGTCATTATTACTTCTACCAATATCAGTAGTAATAGAAATCCGATTAGTTATATGAGTAAATAAATACCGCAAATATTGTTCATATTCATGTTTATATTTATAAATATCGCTCTTAACTGTTGCGCGAGGCCAACCTTTATAAGTAGGATTAAAAACTTTTCTAATATAATGCACAAAATTAGGGTTAGAAGGAAAAGTATATGGTAAGCACATAACGGTAACCTTCTTTGCTAATTCTTCACGTTCTTTATTAGGATCGTAATATAAAATACCACCGGTCACAGTGTTAATTCCTGGTTGAACTAGATTTGAACCTGTACTAGGGTTAACCGCAGTATCTACACTTGTCCCCTCTTGCTGCGCTTTCATTTGTAAATATTTAACTTTATCTCTAGGGTGTGTTTGTATGTGCCTAGCCAAACTACCCGTACCGCTACGGTCTCCAGTATATTTATGCGCCAGCAAGTTTTACACTTAGCCTTATTTTGTTCTCTTACTTGAGTAAAAAAATTCCAAACTATTGATGTTTCTAGGCGTTTAGAAGGTTGTCTATTAAAAGTAGGGGTTTCTACAGGTGGGTCGGACGGGGCATCAGTTGGGTTATTAACAGGACTAGTAGGTGAATCATCTAAATCCGGTTGGGTTTCATCTACATCCTCATTTTTCTCATCATTTTCTAAGATAGTTTGATTAGGATAAAGAGCATTCATAACTTCTTCATTTAATTGTTCACCTGGTGCAACATTATGGCAAAATTCACTATCGGAAAATTGAAAACAAGGGTTATCACTATCAAGAATAATAGGAGCAGCAGGACGGGTAACAGGTCTGGGTCGGGGAGCCGGGGGAAGGGTAGTAGGTTGGAGACTACTTTCACCAATTTTAGCTTTTCCCTTACCACCAAACATTTTTTTCAAAGAAAATGCCATATTAATTACAATTATGCAAACTAAACACACAAAAATATATTCTTAAAACTTAAGAGTTGGAACGAGTTTACCGAATTGCCGAACAACTTCTTGAAAATTGAAAATCGTTGAAGACTTGAAGACTTGAAGACTTGAATACTTCAATTCACCAACTTCACAATTTTTCACGAAATTGCAATAATAAAATAAGCAATTATAGAAGAGAAATTAGATATAGATTGAGAGAGATTGAGAGAGATTGAGATAGATTGATGAATTGGTAAAAATGAAAGAATGAGGGGGTATTTATAGTTGAGAATTGGGAAAAAGTATATTTATATAAAGTTTGGGGTTAAAATAAAGTTTGGGGGCCAAATGGCTATTTTTTAAAGTTCCAAACGGTTGAAAATTAAAGGCCAACGGCTAGATTTTAAAATCTGACCGTTGGCCTTTTTAAAAAAAAATTTTTTTTTTTTAAAAAAAAAGAGCCGTTGGAGCCCGTTAGGCCCGGTTGAACCGGCCCAGGACCGCCTGCCGGTCCCGGGCTTAGCGGTCCCGGTCTCGTGGGCTTGACGCAAGGAACCGGCCCGCCCCGGGCTTTCTACACTACCAGGGACCGGCCCACCAGGATCGGTCCGCCGGGACCGTTTAGCCCGTTAAGACTGCGGGCCCGGTCCGGTCCCGGTCCTAGCCCGGCCCACAATACACCATTTCTCGGGCTCGTGCCTAAAAAAAACGTTAGTAAGCATGACTTGGTTGTCCTGCCTGCCTGTCCACACGGGGGGTGATGTTGAAAATGTGAGTTCTTGTGCTTTAAGTGTATGATTTTGAATGGATGAAAAGGTCAGGTGTTACGGTGTACTTTGCTTCAAACATGTGCTTTGCAATTCTTCAATCTTCCCGCTCTCCCTGTCTTTGTTAATACTCCTCTTGCTAGACTAGAGATCTCTGCTTATTTAACAAACAAAAAAGAACTCTATTTAGTGTGCTTCATTTTTTCCTTTTAGGTTTAGAATTAAAGTTGTGCATTTTGGGCTGATGTCACGATCCAATTCTCACCCGGTCGTGATGGCGCCTCTCGTGAAGACAAGGCCAGCCGACAGAACAATCATCACTACTTTTGACAATTTCTTGGCATAAACAGGTTTAAACCATAGATATTAATTAATCATAAGTGCAGGAAATAATGTGAGTACTCCGACCCAGTGAGTAATAAAAATAAATAACGACTGAGAACATAAAATCCCACAAGGGCACAAATAATGCTATCTCAAGCAGCAACATCAGATAAACAGTAGAAACCAGTGAAATATAGTAAGAAAATCTTTTTGAAAACAGTTAAAAATCAATCATACTCAACCAGTAAGTCAGCCATTGTTACCTGACCGGTCAGCCATTGTTACCTGACCAAACGCGTATTACAGTGCCATTGTTACCACTGGTCAGTCATTGTTACCTGACTGGTCACTGACCAAACGCGTATAACAGTGTCATTGTTACCACTGTTCAATGTTTAATCACTCTAGATGGGTATCCGCGCTCACTATGGGTGTGCAGACTCCGGAGGGGCTCCTACAGCCCAAGCGCTATCAACAAGGCCCGAAAGCCTGAACAGTATCAGTACGAGGCCTGAAAGCCTTCTCACCTCACTCATCATGCCCTCACATAAGGCCCTCGGCCTCAATCAGTCCAGAAATAGTCAACAGCCCCTCGGGCAACAGTAAAGCAATAATACTCAGCTCAAACAATAGTTCAAATATCAGTTTAAAACTCCAAGTTTGAGTAAATATGGCTGAGTTCAAGAAACAGTGTAAATCACATGGACTGAGTTCAAATAATATTTCAAACAGTGAGGAAAACAGTGATGATAGTTCATAAAGAGTTCAAACAGTCGGCAATAAGCCCCAAATATGGCAATAAGCCCAAATCATAGTGAAAACAACAAGTCATTGCTAATACGCGGTAAAATATCATCCGGACTGGATCAAGTCACAGTCCCCAATAGTAAATGACCCCGCGCTCGTCATAGAACGCGTGTCTCATCTCAACATAGCACCAAGTTGTGCAAATCCGGGGTTTCAAACCCTCAGAACATCATTTAAAGTCATTACTCACCTCTAGCCGGCCAAAGTCTAGCTCGCTATGCCTTTTCCCCTCGAATCGACATCCTCGCGCGTCGAATCTGATCAAAACCACAAGAATACATCACAATAGGCTAATGGATCATAACCCAATCGAAAAGACTCGAAAAATATCAAAAATCACGAAGTTGGCAAAACCCGAGCCCCGGGCCCACTTCTCGAAAAATTACGAAATTCACATCACCGGATCGTCTCGCCACGAGTCCATACATATCACTTTTACTAAAATCGGAGTCCATTTGACCCTCTAAATTCCGTTTCAAAATTACAAATTCTCAAGCCCTAGCTTTACCCCCTTTTGATGAATTTCAACCAATTTCCATGTTAACTTTAGCATAATTTCATGTATTTGGGTCAAGGGACTTACCTCCAATCACACCTAGTCGAAATCCTACTTCAAATCCGTCCAATAGTTCTCAAGCTCGTGTAAAAATGGTGGAAATAATTTAACCCTCGCGGATGAAAATGATATTATAAAACCCCTTCTGCCTACAGCGATTTTCGCTTATGCGGTCCCACTTCCGCATATGCGGGACCGCTTCTGCGGCCACTTCCCCGCTTATGCGGTTACTCACTTAACTTACACCTTCCGCTTTTGCGACATATTCTCCGCTTCTGCGGATTACCCAAGACCGCTTCTGCGGTTATTCACTCGCACCTGCGGACCCGCTGATGCGAAAAGGGGTCGGCTTATGCGGAACTCATCAATTCAACACAAGGTCGCTTCTGCGCTTTTCCACCCGCTTCTGCGGTCCATTTCCGCAGAAGCGGAAATACCAGATGACAGAAATCTCAGACCTGAAGCAACTTCCAAAAACTCTCGTTTAACCACTCGAATTCACCCCGAGGCCCCCGGGACCTCAACCAAAAACACCAACACATCCTAACACCTCATTCAAACTTGTTCCAATCCTCAAAACACATCTAACAACGCTAAAACCATTAAATCACATTGGATTCAAGCCTAAGTTTCTTAAAAACTTCCGAATTACGCATTCGATCAAAAACCTGACCAAAACACCTCCGAATGACCTGAAATTTTGCACACACTTCCAAAATCACTTAACTGAACTACTGCAACTCTCGTAATTCTATTCCGACCCTCGGATCAAAATCTCACCTATCAACCGGAATTCGCCAAAATACTAACTTCGCCAATTCAAGCCTAATTCTACACCGAACCTCCAAAATCAATTCCGATCGCACTCCTAAGTCACAAATCATCCCCCCAAGCTAACCGAATCACCGGAAATCACATCCGAGCCCTCTAACTCATTAGTCAACGTCCGGTTGACTTTTCCAACTTAAGCCTTCTTGAAAGAGACTAAGTGTCTCATTTGCTACCGAAACTAACCCGAATCAATTATAACACATCAAATACTGATAGCAAAACATGAAGAAGCATAATGTGGGGGAAACGGGGCAGTAACTCACGTGACGACGGGCCAGGTCGTCACAGCTGAGTTCATTCTTATAGAGTTTGTTCGTTTCCATCTCTCTTTTTCTCACGAATAGCTCTCTCAATTCCATTGCCGTTGTTGACGAAGAAGTGAAGAACACAGGTCTTCGGAGACTGAAAATCCCTGGTTCTACTGATAACCTAGCTGGCTCTGTGACTCTTTTTGCGAATCCCTTTCCTCCCTTACCGGTGGGCATCGCCTGTCGACTCCACTGTGAGTCCTTTTAGTTTTCCTTTCAAACTTTGTCTTTCTCCTTTATTTCTATTTTCTCTCTGAAATAGCGGCACCATCTTAGTTCTTGTTGAGTTGATTGGGTTGTGCTTCTAAATAATGCCTCTATATTTCTCTTTTTTCTTTCAAAAAGACACCTCTTGTAAGTTGAGAAGTTCCATTTAACAATTATATTCCGAGCACCGCAAAACAAGCCAAGTTGATTCTTAGTTTGCTCAAAATGTCTACTTTGATATCTCAATGTTATTATTAGGTGTTGCGGTAAGAATTAAAAAGCTCATTTTCTGGGTAGAAAAGGGTTTTTCTTGTGAGGCATTTACAGGTGAATTAGTAACCGAGAAGTTGAACGCCATATGGTTTTTTTTGTCTGAGTTAGATATCACCAAACAATATTGCTATACGGTAGAGATAATGAAAAGGTCATCAATCACACAAATGGCATAACAAACCTTAGAAGAACAAGTGGACCAATAATTTCAAGATTTAACCACGTACTCTTTTTTGGGCCATGGTAGCTTGTACATCACTTTGCAAATTTCTTTGATCCTGTTCGCAAGTAAATAGCAGCCACTGGAGAGTGTAATTTGCTCGTTTTGTTCACAATATCTCCATAAAAAAAGTTGTCACCAAAACCTGTTAAGTGAAAATAGTTGTCTTCTTCTAAAGTTAATAAAAAAGAATCATAACAACTTATTCAAAAAGGGAGCAAATTCTATGTTGAGTCAACAAATGGATGGTTCAATCTTAAAGTTTTAGTCAAACTTGCCTTACAAAGATTGAACTCTAAACTTGATTTTGCAAAATAAGAACATACAAGGAAGTTGTCGGTGGAAAAGTGAGAGGAATTGAATCTTTATAATTTAAAATTTAGATGCACTAAAAATATTAAGATATCGGAAGATGAGAAGTTATTGAAAGAAGCAAAGAAAGTGCAACGGATGAGCGATTAAGTCCCAAAAATTGGAAGGTTTGAGATGACGTTATTCGTGGTAGGCCTACCATCCGCTCCCATTTCAATATCATTCGTGGTAGGCGTACCATCCGCTCCCATTTCAATATCACTCGTGATAGGCGTACCACCCGCTCCCATTTCAATATCACTTGTGGTAGGCGTACCACCCGCTCCCATTTCAATATCCCTTGTGGTAGGCGTACCACCCGCTCCCTTTACTTTCAATACAATACACAATACCATCCCGGTAAGGGAACAATCAAATTAATACTCTTCCCGGCAAGGGAACAATAACAACAAGTCAAACATCCCGACAAGGGAGAGTCAGCTATAACCAATCCTATTCAACTTCTTCTTGGCACAACTAATACCAATATTCAGTCACAACTTTCATAGGATCAAACAAGGGTACACAATTATCAAATTAAGACTCACGGTCATGCTCGAAACCGACGCATGGATACTTGTCACCATGCCCATACGTCGTACTCAACACAAAACAAGTAGCAATTATGACTCAACTCCTAATCCCTCAAGCTAGGGTTAAACCAAACACTTATCTCGATGCTTTGAACTCAACTCAAGCTCAACTATAGCTTTACCCCGTGATTCCACCTCCAATCC
Organism: Nicotiana attenuata; assembly: GCF_001879085.1. NCBI lineage: Eukaryota > Viridiplantae > Streptophyta > Magnoliopsida > Solanales > Solanaceae > Nicotiana > Nicotiana attenuata. Next base: position 13,710,191 of record NC_031998.1, read on the forward strand.
GCTCGAATCTAGTCACAAGTCACTTAATTACTTTAACAAACACTAAATGAATCAATTTGAATGCATAAAAATGAATTTCTCAAAGTTTTGCCCAAAAATTCCAAAATCACCCCCGGGCCCACGTGGTCAAAACCCGAGGTTCGAACCAAAACCCGGTTACCCATTCCCCCATGAACCCAAATATGTGACTTGTTTTGAAATCGGACCTCAAATTGAGGTCCAAATCCCCAATTTTAGAAAAACCTAGGTTTTACCCAAAACCCCCAATTTCACCCATGAAAATCATTGATTTTAAGTGGAAAACATGTTAAATGATGTTAATGATTGAAAGAATTGAGTAAAAATCGACTTACAAATGATTTGGAATGAAACTTGTTCTTGAAAAATCACCTAAGGAGTTTGGGTTTTGAAAGAATGGTGAAAAATGATTCAAATTCGACTAAGATTAAAATTTGCTGGGCCTCAGATATGGAAATTGCGAACTGGGGTTCGCAATTGCGAACCCCGACCAATTATGGAAAATGCGAATTTTTGTTCGCATTTGCGAACTCAGAACCAACTGAAGGACTTCGCATTTGCGACAAATGCATCGCATTTGCGAAAGTCCAACCTTCGCATTTGCGAAGAAATGCTTCGCATTTGCGAGCCAAGGCAGGCCTGGGTTGGTTTCGCATTTGCGATCCAGCCTACCCATTTGCGAGTTCGCATTTGCGAACCAGGCTTCGCAAATGCGAAGCCTGCAGGCCTGTTCATACCAACACATTTTTCTGCAACTTCTAAGTTCAAAATGCAACTCGACACCTATCCAAAACTCACCCGAGCCCTCGGGGCTCCAAACCAAATATACACACAACCTCAAGGACATCCTATGGACTTATTCGTGCGATCAAATCGCCAAAACAACATCATATACATCGAATTAATCCTCAAATTTCATGATTTCTTCCAAATTTTCATAAAACATCAAATTTCCATTTTAAGTCCGAAACACGTCAAACGACGTCCGTTTTCAACCAAACTTTACAGAAAGTGCTTAAATCACATATAAGACTTGTACCGGGTGCCGGAACCACCTATTTTTCCTACGGACCCTCCGAGACCGTCGAATCACGGGTCCGGGTCCGTTTACCCAAAATGTTGACCGAAGTCAAATTTATTCATTTTAATATCAAAATTTAGCATTTTTCTCATAGAATTCATAATTAAGCTTTCCGGCTACGCGCCCGGACTGCGCACGTAAATCGAGGCAACTCTAAACGAGGTTTTCAAGGCCTCAAAAGCACAAAATGGGTAAGGAAACAGGTTATGACCCTTTGGGTCGTCACATTCTCCACCTCTAAAGCAACCGTTCGTCCTCGAACGGACAAAAGAAAGAAGTACCTGAGTCGGGAAAAAGATGAGGATAGCGACTCCGCATATCAGACTCGGACTCCCAGGCCTCTCCACTGAACACGAACAGAAGGAAAACTCTTGGATCTCAACTGACGAACCTGCCGGTCCAAAATTGCTACCGGCTCCTCCTCGTAAGACAACTCCTTGTCCAACTCGACAGTGCTGAAATCTAACACGTGGGCTGGATCGCCGTGATACCTTCGAAGCATGGATACATGAAAAACTGGATGCACGGCTGATAAGCTAGGCGGCAATGCAAGTCTATAAGCCACCTCTCCCACTCGATAAAGAATTTCAAACGGACCGATGAACCTAGGGCTAAGCTTGCCCTTCTTCCCAAATCTCATCACGCCCTTCATAGGCGACACTCGGAGCAATACCCGCTCACCAACCATAAATGCCACATCTCGAACCTTGCGGTCTGCATAACTCTTTTGCCTAGACTGAGCAGAACGAAGCCTATCCTGAATGATCTTGACCTTGTCCAAGGCCTCCTGAACCAAATCTGTACCCAACAACCGAGCCCCTCCCGGCTCAAACCATCCGACCGGAGACCGACACCGCCTACCATATAAAGCCTCATAAGGAGCCATCTGGTTGCTCGACTGGTAGCTGTTGTTGTAGGCAAACTCTGCTAAAGGCAAGAACTGATCCCACGAACCTCCAAAGTCAATAACACAAGCTCGGAGCATATCCTCCAAAATCTGAATAGTCCGCTCGGTCTGACCGTTCGTCTGGGGATGAAATGTTGTGCTCAAATCAACCCGTGTGCCCAACTCTCGCTGCACTGCTCTCCAGAAGCACGAGGTAAACTGTGTAACCCGGTTCGAAATGATTGATACGGGTGCACCATAAAGGCGAACAATCTCCCTAATGTAGATCTCAGCCAACCTCTCAGAAGAATAGGAGACTGCCACAGGAATGAAATGTGCTGACTTGGTCAGCCTATCAACAATGACCCATACTGCGTCGAACTTCTTTCGAGTCAACGGAAGTCCAGTAACTGATGTGCCGGAGAATTTCGGCACATTTCAATACTAATTGCTTAGATTTTAGCTTGTTTTAATGTAATTATCTCCGTTACTTATGTAGTTTTGTTGTTTCTACAGTGCATAAAGACTGAGGATCCAAGAACATGGAAATGGAAGGAAAAAGACAAGAAAAGAGCAAAAAATAGCAAGAAAGCTGGTCTGCGACTCACTATGCGATCGCAGATCAGACATGCGAGCCGCAGAGTGGACGCTAAATCGCAGACACAAACAGAGTCTTGGGCTAAATTTCAAGTCAAGAATGCGGTCTACTATGCGACCGCAGAACCAACATGCGAGCCGCAGAGTCAACCGCAAACCAACCATGAAGGTCATTGAATGATGAAAATGCGACGCAAAATGCGATCGCATTTCTGCAATGCGATCCCCACAACTAGAATGCGATGAAGACCTGTCAACTAGGGTTCCATTCTGTGGCGAGGAATATCAAGATGCGGACCGCAACGTGTTCTGCGACACGAATGCGATCGCATATCAGACCTGAAAGGGCATTTTTGTCCGCTTTCTGTCCCGATTTTTAGCCCACTATAAATAGTTTTATGATGTCTTTGTGGGCTCATCTTGTCGAGTCTTTGCACTACATTCCAAGACATTAATATTCCTCACTTTTGGAAGCTTTTGGGTGAATATTCTCTACTTTGTAAGCTTTTATGACATTAAATACTCTTTGGATTTTGTATTGTAGCATGAGTAGCTAACTTTAAATACTAAGGTTGTGGACCCTAAATGGGTGTTATGTTAATGGGTGTTTAACATTGAATATATATATAATGGTTGGTTGATATTTATTTATTTCTCGTGCTTCATTTATTGTTGGTGGTTGCAAACATTAACAAGTGCCATTAAATTCTGCTTTGCTTGGGAAAGTGGGTTAGAATTTGGTAGAAGTAAATATCAAAGACTCAAGGCTTTAAACCTTGTTTAATAAAATCGCTTAGGGATAAGTGGGTTTTATTTGGCATATATTGATTGTTATTGATTGCAACTCTTTTACATTTGGGAAAATTATAAAGAGGAAATACTATCCAACTATTGGGAAATATTGGGTAGTCGCTTAGGACTCATTTGCATATCAAAAGGACCGACCATTAGAAATATATCATATTAACACCGATAGCATTACATTTCATTAAAGGGGACACAACCTTGGTTTCTTTAATCCTATTAAGTACGTCTTCAATATTCCAATTAGTTATTTCTTCAAAACAAACTCAATTCATACTCTTGTCACTATTAATCCACACTCTTGTTACCATTAACTGGATAGAATTACGACTTTAGTCGGGCAACACACGATTCTAGTAACCTTTTCACACCTATTCCCTGTGGTATTCGACCCCAACCTTGTTGGGTTATTATATTTGACATCGACCGCCTTACACAAATTATAAAAGTGTAATTTGAGCGTATCAGCTCCGTCCCCCGAACGGAGAAATCACAGCGCATTCCCGGCAGAAATCTCTTCACCAAGTGCATCTCGGAATACTCGGAGACTTAGTGCCTGCAATAGGGCACTCGCACAGCTCCAGGACCGGAATTCCGGGCTTATAAAGCCCAGAAAACACAGCTCCGAGTTCACAAGAAGCGGTCTTCATGCTTAAACGACTTGATGATGCGGAGACTCACGACAATCGCCATACTACATCGCCGAAAAAATTGTATGACCTCAATAGGCGTGACAAACTGTAAGACCTCAATAGGCATGACAAACTGTAAGACCTCAACAGGCATGAAAATCCCGAAGTTTAGGCTACACGTCGCATTTATAAGAATCCAGAAAAGGCATACCCTAAATGTGGACGCCTAAACTATCACTCGGGATCAAAAATGGCTACGGCCAAACGGACATGACTACGGTCAAAACAGCAGATACAGCCAAAATAACGCGACTCGGGGACGCCTGACCGTCGCTAAACAAAAAATTATAGGCCAATACTTCGAATATACTTTAAAAAGAACCGGTTAAAACAGGCTTCCCTCAACAGGCAAACAACGGGCTACGAACCTTTCGAGGTGCTCGAAATATCGCCGATTACGACTTGAAATCGAGGTTCTTTTAGAACCGACGACGGGTCAAGCAAAAATCTTTCAAAAAGACCTTAACGAGCTGGAAAAAAAGCCTACAAAAAGCCCACAATCAAAAACAGCGTAAGAGCCATTGTCGTCAGCTAAGTAGGCCTACGGGCCACATATCAAAAAGGTCTCAATGACCAAAAAGCATAAGAGCCATTGTCACCAGCCAAATTGACAACTTGAGGATTAAAGTGAGCTCGAATCGTAACTCGATTCGGAGACCGGATCCAAAATAGTTAACTAAACAAGCCTACGGGCCATATATCAAAAAGGTCTCTACGACCAGAAAGCGTAAGAGCCATTATCGCCAGCCAAATTGACAACTTGAGGATTAAAGTGAGCTCGAATCGCAACTCGATTCGGAGACCGGATCCAAAATAGTTAACTAAACAAGCCTACAGACCACATATCAAAAGGTCTCTACGACCAAAAGGCATAAGAGCCCTTGTCGCCAGCCAAAACTGACAGCTTAAGGGTTAAATAAAGCTCGAATCGCAAAGCGACTCGGGGACTGGACCCACAATAAGCACAAAGCTACAGCATGCCTAAGGGCATGGCACAAACGCCACAATCTTCAGCCGAGTGAGCCCTCGGGTCACCCGCTTATAAGGTCATCTCGACCCGAAACAACTAAGGCCACTGTCACCCGCCCGTACGAACAGGGAAGAGCTTAAAGGCCCGTAACAGCTCGACTCACAAAGTGACTCAGAGACTGGATCTAAATGGCCGGACAAAGCGCTGGGACCCCAACGCTCGCTCACATCAAAAAACACTCCTAGGAGCCAAGGGCTGTCCCGGTCGATCCCGGACCTGTGTGGATCCCGCCAAACATCGAAACTCGCCTAGTCGAGGACGACAACAGAAGGAGATGCGGAAAAAGTAAGGCTTCAAAGTATCTTCTCATTTCACGCACACAGAGGAAAAAGGGGGATAGACACACTCTCCATAAACAGACATGTTCTACATATATCAAAAACAAAGCAACAAATCGGCACAATCTATGATCCGTTCCGAAGAGCTACAGCTCACCGGGTTCACTCCCCGCCCTGTCGGCAAGAAACGACCACGCGTCACGCTCTTCCACCCTTGCTCGGTCCAATTCATCGGAAAGAATAAAGCCTCTCGTACCAATCTCCTCGAGTGCTTCCCTTCGGGATCTGCAACGGACGTATTCCTCGATCTTTTTCTCCCGGTCGAGGGCTCGCTTCAGCTCGGCCTGAGCATCCGCAGCATCCTTCATATGGACCGCCATCTCCTAATCAGCGTTGGCTCGGCTTAGCGCCGCCCTTTCCCGGGCATAAATTACCTCAGCCCTGGTCTTCGAAAGTTCGGATTCCAATTTCTTGATCACATCTACTTGGATTTTGGTATTATCTCGAGCCAAGCACAGTTGGACTTCTAAGGCAGGAACCTTCGCCAAGGCACTTGCCTCCTCTGAAACGTGAGCTTGCACCTAAGCCCTTAACTCACCACGAAGTGAAGCCAGCGGACTTCCTCGAAGTCGGAGCATACTCCTGTTGATCCTGTCTTTTCGCCCCCGGGAGAGCCGGTCTCCGGCATAGCACATCCACTCAAAGCCATCGATGACCTGGAATCAGATACCCCGGGGGCAGCAGACTCATACAATACTTTCTCCTTGGAGATACTGGCATGGTCAGCACTACTAGAAGCTCCATCGCCTCGAAGGGCGGGGAGAGAGGTCGACGACTCCTTCCCCTCTTCGAAAGAACACTGTCTCATCCCAAAGAACTGCCCGATACCTGCAAGCGACAGATCCAATGCAAGTAGAAAAGGGGAAAAATGTTATCTCAAATACACGAGGGTCGAGGCAAAGGTAGCACGCGCACATGCCTTGGTATTTCGCTCCCCAACTGACACAGAGCACGCCTCGCCACCGACGTTCGTCGCAAGACGAATGGGTCACAAACCTCCGCACTCAGCCGGGCAAATCAGAGACTTCACCTGGCGTCCATGAAATTGCTGCAACAAGGTAAAAAGCACCATTATTTAACTAACTTCCGCTATAGGTACAACCTAAAAAAGCACCGGACGCTCCACTCACGCGCGTAATTCCACCCTTCGGGGAACGGCAAAAGCTTCAAGGGGATGATGTCGACCGTCCGGACCCGGACGAACCAACCGGCCCATTCTCGACCCCCCTCCTCTTCGTCATCGACAACAAAGTACGGGCATGAACGACACTTCAGGGTTAGCAAGCCTTGATGATGAAAGGGCCGATACAGCCGGATTAGGTGATCGAGCGTAAATTCGAGATTGGCCTTCTCCGCAACCTCATCATCAGCACCACTTGCCAAAACGACGGATGTATCTATGCCAAAATGACCTGATACTTCAAGAAAAAATCAAGCACGACCCTGTCGAGAGGCCTAATGCGAAAAGATACAGGTATACACTCAAAAATCCGTCAGCAAGTTCCGTAACGTTCTCTCCCGGAGGAAGCACCTGCAGCGCTACCCCCTCACTCTATCCGCAGTATTTTCTCACCATCTCCAAATGCTCCCCTCTTATCAAAGAAACCGTCGTCAGAACAAAATCCCTCAGCTCCCGAGCGCCGGGAACAACACTCTCCACTCTCGGCCATGTCGCCCCTAGAGTGGTTGCCATGAATATGCTAATACTAAAAAGGCACGCACCAACACTTCTTGCACCTAGGAAAATGAGGAGCCCTATGCCAAAGCAGGAGCACAACTACCTCAAAGTAGTGAAACCCTGCGAAGAAGCTGAAGCCGCCCCACTTATATGATAAGAAACGGCAACATTTCGCCTGCCCGGAGTCGGCCCCGGGGAGAATACGATGTCGATATAGTCCAATGGGATGATATCCGACCCACGAAGTATCCATTGACAAGAACCCAAGACTCGAGGAACCATCCGCATCATCTTTGAGCTCGAGATAGCATCCCGCCTCAAGAATCCCCACCAAAGGGAAACAATAATTTGTGAAACTTTCCATGCCGTCACTCAACGTGAGGTAATCCCAGATTTCGTGATTCCCTTCCTAACCTCAAAATAGGGGAAAGAACAAATGCAAAATCTCCAATCGCAAAGGCTCTGCAAAAGTTCGAAGCGGTACCTGAGTGTAGAAAACCGCTCAGCAAAAATCTATCTCCTACATATCTAAAGGAAGCCGTCCACATCGGAAATCAAAGGGGACCCCCGGTACCCAAAGCTGGCCTTCATCCAGGAAGACATCCTCGAAGGCCCCGAAGTTCAAGTGCATTATCTCCATGGCCTCGAAAGGGAGCCGTGTTGATCAGTAGAGGAGCTGAGGGAATGCTTGCACCCTGGCCAAGTATCAGCAGTCGAGAAGTGAAAAGGGGCGTTCAAGGGGCCTCAAGGGTCTAAAAACATGCAGTTACTCGGCGCAAATCGAAACTAGAGATCAAATGGATATATCCAAATACATAAAAATCATATACAAACAACCCCTTAAGGGTAATAGCATATGCTTATGAAAGCTTACAAAGGGTCCCCACACAGAAGCAAAAGGGGAATACATGAAGAAAAGGCTTAAAAACTATGCTACCCTCGAAGTCATACCGTCGGTGACAAAACCTCCAAGCATCGTGTCCTTGAATGCACGCCTCCAAAAACCTCGCCCCAGTCCCTCAAAGTAGCACTTCAGAGAAGAAGACGAAAAAGAAGGTGGAAGGAGCATGAAGGAATGAAAAAAACGCAATAGCTCTCCGAAGCTTGAGGACCCTCTTTGGCAAAGCGAGCCTCGGAGAGACAGCGGACCGAACAACCCTCGGTCCCGCTTGCACGGCTACTTCAAATACACTTCTTCGAGCATCGAGCCATGCAAGCTCCCGGTTCGGGGTAGAATCCCACATCGAGTCGGGGTACAGAGGTGAGCAGCGGTGTATAATCCGAGCCCCCTTCTGAGTAGTGGTGCATAATCCGAACGACTGTCTACATAAGAGGGAAATCGATTCCCCGTCCATCGCCACCTCGGGCCAACGATAGCAGCAAACACCAACATACAGCCGACCATAGCAGGACAACGCGATTGTGCTCAACAAAGGGACGTCCCGACGAAGGGCCATGGCACAACTTAAGGGAACTCCCCCTAACGGTCTTGAGGCCATAAGCCCCAAGCATGATGTTCAAATGTATAAGAAGATGACAAGAAGGAATAGGCAAAGCATGCCGATGAAGATACTGGGATAGAAAAAACAACGCCAAAGCACCCCATTTATAGGGGGCAGCAACACGGTCGTCGAGGCTCTGGAAAACTGACCGACGAATGCAATTATTGCATCCTTGAAAAACAAAATCGACGGCAGCACTTTTTACCTTGAAGAACAGAAGTGGCAAAATATTGAGCAGGAGTCTATGAGATATGCCATCTATCACGAAAGATAGCGCCACGACGCGGATTGCCAATGCACTATCACCATAAGGAGCTCGAGGAGTCAATGGTCATAACCGTTTCTCATCGCTTCGTTCTAAGAAACGCAGAGACTATCTGTACGTGGTAAAATTAGAGGGCCCGATTTCCCACCACCATGCCGTCTCGGGGAGGTACCTCGAAACCCCGAGAACTTGAAGCCACCTCGGGAAGATAGCTCAAGACCCTGATGATATGAAGTCACAACTTAGTCCACTCCTTCGAGGCTTGTTGAGGTCCAATTCGAGGCCGAGATAAAGAGAAAAGGGGGAACCCCCAAGACACGCGGCTGAGTCTAGCAGGAGCAGCCTATCCCTAGCCTATGCTGGGGTGTCGAGTCAAGCCATCACATCTCCATATTTCGTAAATTAAATATACATGTATTCCGAGTTTCCTCTCCTATATAAAGGGGACTCACCCTACCTTGTAAGGGACTGATGTTGCTCCCACAATTCTACAAAGTGCAATAATATCTATCTCTCTCTCTCTCTCTCTTTCCTTACAAAAGCTCATTGGTTCCCAATGATACTGAGGATACCTCGATATCCTTTATCTCTATACGTGTTCTTCATTTTACATGTGTTTTTCATCGTACAAACTCAATTTCGGTTGTAAGTAGCTTCGTTCGATTATATTTCTAGCTGTTAGATTAATCTCGAGTATCCCCGACAACCCGAGATCGACACCGAGGTCGACCTCAAAGTCCCAATCGACCAAGCTTACGCCCGGGTAGCAGACCCTTTGGTCTGCTCGTTACCTCGTTTATCTCCCCCCCCCCCCCCCCATCATTAAAATTCATAATACTAGCATCATCTGCTCTAACAAACTAGCTTGGGAATAGATCACATATTTTTAGAGTCCCATTTAATAAATTTAATTGTTGTTACCATTTTCACGGTAAACATTCTTCCAAAGCGGAGGGACCCTGTTTGGAAGAAGTCCCGATCTGGGGTTGTTAAGGTATGTTGATGCAAATGAGGCTTCTAGACTGCTCGAGGAGGTACATGCCGGAATTTGTGGACCACATATGAATGGCTTTGTCTTAGCCAAGAAAATACTCAGGGCTGGATACTTTTGGATGACCATGGAAACGGATTACATCTGGTACGTACAGAAATGCCACCAGTGTCAGGTACATGCGGACATGATAAGGGTACCACCAAACGAGCTCAATGCAACAAGTGCACCTTGGACTTTTGCTGCCTGGGGAACAGATGTCATCGGTCCAATGGAGCCCACTGCTTTAAACGGGCACCGGTTCATCTTGGTGGCCATCGACTATTTCACACAATGGGTAGAGGCTGCATCGTACAAACTTATAATCAAGAAAATTATCGCGGACTTTGTCAGGATCGTATTGTTTTTTGATTCGGAGTTCCTAAGTCCATTATCATTGATAATACCGCCAATCTCAACAGTGACCTGATGAAACCCATATGTGAGACTTTCAAAATCAAGCACAAAAACTCTACAACATACAGGCCTCGGATGAATGGAGCTGCGGAAGCCGCTAACAAGAACATCAAGAAGATACTAAGGAAGATGGTAGAAAATCACAAATAATGGCATGAGAAGCTACCCTTTGCCCTATTGTGGTACCGCACTACGGTCCGCACATCAACTAGGGCAACTCCCTATTTACTGGTTTATGGTACCGAGTTGTCATTCCGGCCGAGGTAGAAATTCCTTCTTTATGAATCATACAGGAAGCCGAACTCAGCGATGCAGAATGGATAAGGAGCCGTTATGAGCAACTAGCCCTTATAAACGGAAAAAGAATGAACGCAGTATGTCACGGTCAGCTTTATTAGAACAGAATGTCCAAAGCTTTCAACAAAAGGGTCAAACCAAGACAGTTCGCACCGGGACAGTTGGTGCTGAAGAAGATCTTCCCGCATCAGGATGAAGCAAAAGGGAAATTCTCTCCCAACTGGCAAGGGCCTTACATGGTTCACCGGGTGCTAACAGGAGAACCACTCATACTCGCTGTAATGGACGGAGAAGTTTGGCCGAAACCAATCAATTCAAATGCGGTCAATAGATACTATGTTTAGATTGTTTACATTCCTTCATACGATGTAATTGAACTATGCTTGACCTGATTCCCATTTAAGAGGGGATACGTAGGTAGCCCTGTGGGTTCGGTCATATCTTTAAAATTTCATGTCCCTCAGCACCAGAAACTGGGAAGAATTTTGAGGAGGACCATCAAAATTTCGGAGCAATTTCGGTCATCGCCATCATATGCCAGACAGTCAGAAATTGGTTAAGAAACTATGGCAGATTTTTGAGAAGGATTCTCAAAATTCCGGGGAAGGTTCGGTAAGTTTCATCACACGCAAAATGACCAAACGGTCATTCACCAAACTGGGGCAGAATTTTGAGGAGGGCCCTCAAAGATTTAATACAAGAAAGCTGCAATGTCTCTGAAATGTGTTATAGTCATTAGTTCATCTAAAATTACTCAATATTTCGCTGTGTTTTCTAAAAATAACTCTAGTATCATCAATAAGTGCATATTTTCGAAAACTCTATTTCCGTGACAGCCAGGTGTTACCCAAGGAAACTCAAACAAGGCCTCTAGAACGGAGCGGAGCAAAGCCAGCAGATGAAGGTACGAACTAACCTCCCCTTACAATCTTTCTTTGGATGCAGGCATGGTGAACATAATAGAAGTATTCGCAAACATACACATATCAAAGTCACTATCAATCAAGCCACCAGACGCAAATATCTCCAACTAAGAAACATTCTACTTCTATTTGCTACTTGTTCACTACATAAGGCTAAGCATTGCCTTCTCTTTGCACGAGACTAAGCCTTGTCTCAAATCTTGCATGAGGTTAAGCCCTGCCTCCATATGTGCATAAGGCTAAGCATTGCCTTCTCTTTGCATGAGACTAAGCTCTATCTCAAATCTCACATAAGGAGAAGCATTGCCTTCTCTTTGCATGGGACTAAGATTTCTCTCTAATCATGAATGAGGCTAAGACTTTGGCATAAGGCTAAGGCGTTGCCTTCCCCTTGCATGAGACTAAGCCTTGTCTCAAATCTTGAATGAGGCTGAGCCCTGCCTCCCATTTGCATAAGGCTAAACACTGCCTTCTCCTTGCATGACGCTAAGCCCTGCCTCCATATTTGCATAAGGCTAAGCACTGCCTTCTCTTTGCATGAGACTAAGCGTTGTCTCCAATCTTGCAAGAGGCTAAGCCCTACCTCCATATTTGCATAAGGCTAAGCATTGTCTTCCCCTTCCATGAGGCTAAGCCTTGTCTCAAATTTTGCATGAGGCTAAGCCCTGCCTCCCATTTGCATAAGGCTAAACACTGCCTTCTCCTTGCATGAGGCTAAGCCCTGCCTCCATATTTGCATAAGGCTAAGCATTGCCTTCTCTTTGCATGAGACTAAGCTGTGTCTCCAATCTTGCATGAGGCTAAGCCCTGCCTCCATATTTGCATAAGGCTAAGCGCTTCTTTCTCGTGAGATTAAGCTTGGTTACCCTCCTCATGATCGTTGCTCTATTTCTAGACTTTACATTATCTTTTTTCCTCGGGGCTAAGCTTTGCCCCAAAACTCTGCGCAAGACTAAGCTCTTTCTTGTTGTCACTTTCGGCATCATATCTCTGCACTTCATGGGCTGACATATAGCCAACCCGTCCAAAGGCGTCATTAGTCCGAAGGTATCATCCTCATAGCCTTAATACACCATGTCATGGCCTAAGGATCTCTCAACACTTGCACATCATATTTCAAAGGCGTCATGCTTCGGAGGGACCATCCTCATGGCCCGAGAACATCATTTCATGACCTGAGAACCCCTTATCTCACGATTCATGACCCAGAAGATCATAGTATAAGGATGTCATCTTCACCGTCCAAATACAATTTTTCTTGGTCCAAAGGGAACTTGCATCATGTTTAAATTCCTGCAATACTCTATATACTCGCATGCATTGTGTTTTAAGTTTTGCAAATAATCTAGGAAGTAACCGTTCTTCAAACAGGTTGGCTCCGGTTTCCGCTCATACCATTCTTCACTTCGCCATTATAACCAATTCCCATAGTTTACCCGCCTTACTCTGCGACCATTTAGATATCTACCCTGCGACACATCCATCACACTCTAAACTTGCAATCATAACTCCATCAGACACTACCCTTCACAAAGGAACCTTTTCCATCAGTTTCATTCATCGTTGGATCCAGAACTATACATGGCCTGATTCTTGTAAAACCAGGGATATGTAGGCAACTCAGAGACCAAGGTTCGGCCTCTATTTTTTCAAAACACCCATTCGGTCAAAATCGGTGATCATTTCTTTACCCGAAAACTCTTTCATCCTTCCCGGGTAAATAGGGGCAGCTGTTGATACACAATTGTTTCCTCATATATTTTAGAATATGCATGCATACTTTCAAAATATTGTGCATACATGCACAAATGGTTCTACGACTTTTCTATAATTTTTAAGGGCCTTAAATTAATTTATTTCTGCATTTTTTATTATATAAATATCTACAAACCATCCCTCACATTACTTTATGATGATTTAATCATCTAAATTCATCATTTAGGCTCATATAAGTGTTCAAATATTTTAATTGCATTTTTTACAATTACATTTGTATTTTTAGACTTTAATTATATATAATAGCCTATACATATGCATAACTACATTATCTATAAAGAAAATGGCTTTTTATATTTTTATAATACTAAATAATTATTTTAAATCATCTTCATGCATGAAAATCATTTTTTATCATTTAATTAGCTATTTTTAAAATTATATGATTTAGTAAAATGGATATTTAACAAATAGCCCCTAATTTATGCCCAAAATCGGACCCCCCCTCCCCCATCCAATTTAATTAAACCCAGTCCCAAATAAACCCAGCCCAAACCTAAAGACCTCTACTAGGCCCCAAACCCCTCTAATCTTGGCCGCTGTTCTCTGAGATCAATAACCCCCATTCATTCTATCCATTTTTAACTCAAACGACCCCTAACCCTATTCATTTGTTACAACCAGCCGCCCTTAGACCTCCTTCTTCTCCGGTTCTCTCTGAAAACTAACCTTAACCCTAGCGCTGTCACCTAAATTTTCCCCCAAACCCTTCGATTATTACCCGTTCCATGGGGTTCCCTGGTGACTTAAGGCACCGGCCTCTTACCTCTTCTGGATGTTCGTTTTTGTTGTTTCATGAAGGAATCACGAAGAGATCCAACCCAGATTTTGCTCAAAACCGTTTAAGAATCCACCTATGGCCATCTCCGTTTGTGAGTACTATTATCTTATGAAAATGGCTCGAATCTCTGGTTCCAAACCATATTTTCTTTTATCTCTGACACTTTCACAAAACCCTCATCTCTTACACTTTGAACATGTTCAGATCCTTGTAGATCTGAAACGTTTTCGGGTTTATACGCTATCTTTCTTTAAAAAAAAATTGTTCTCTTTATCATCGACTGATTTTATTGTTCCTCCAAATTAGGGTTTTTGATTCTTTATTATTTGCTGTAGATTTGAAGTGGTTTTGAGATTCTATAGAATTTTTCTTTAAAGGTTTTCCGCTTTCCTTACCGTTAATCGGTCCTAATGTTTCTCTAAAACTAGGGTTCCACTTCTTCTTGTTTCGACAAAAACTTTTCTAAAAGTTCCTAAGTGTTTGAAGATGGTTATCTTTACTCTTATGTTCTATTCCTTTGTTTGTTCATTTGTCTCACTGTCCGCTTCAACTTTCCCGTTACTGTTTATCTCTGTCAATCAAAACAGACTGACTGGTTTTACTTAGGGTTCGAATTACATTTTCCTGTTAAAATTTGTACTTCACCATGATTTTACATATTTTCTCATTTATAACTTTTAATTGGTACTACTTGCCTTATTTAGATTAATTAGTTTAATCTATGGTCTTTAGACTTATTGCTTACCTTATTCAACATCAATCATGCCTGCTGACTGATTTCGTATGAGATTCTCCCTTATTTAAGTGATATTAATTTATTAGGTTTAGCCCTAACTGACTGGTTAATTGATTTGCATACTTTATTTATGTGCCATTAATTTTCCTTGCCTTATTTGTTTACTCTGCTCAATGCTATATAAGCCTCACTCTTTTTCTTTAACACACACACACAGACATAGAAAAGCACACAAACTTCTTGCTCTCTTCCTCTATCACAATCTTCTGCTCTTTGTTGTTACATTTGTCTACCCAGCCGGGAACCAAGGCTAGACCTTTGGACCCTGTTTGCTTCACTCTTCTATCTCTTAACTGGTATGCTTCCACTACTTCCATTTAGTTAAACCTATGCGTTCCCCTACTCAGCATGTTTACTACTATTCAATTTAACTATGTGCCCTGTTATCAGCATGTCTACTTTATCTCATTAGATCCCTGTGCTTCATGTTTATTGTTCCTAATCAGCTTGTTTACTGCTATTCAATTAGGCTATATATTTCCTCCTATTCAATTTGACTTGTGTGTTTACTGCAATAGCATGTCTACTCCTGTTTAACCTATGTGTTTACTGCAATAGCATGTCTACTTCTGCTTGATTAAACCTATGTGTGTCCTGCTTTCAACCTGTTTACTCCTGTTTTAGCTAGACCTATGTGCTTATACTCTTAGCAAGTCTGCATGCTTTCTCATATCTAAATTAGACCTATGCACGTTTACTTCTCCACTAGCATGTTCTTTCTATCTTATTTTTTAATGTTCACCTCTCACAGACTTATGACCAACCTGTTTACCCCTTTTGTATGTGACTATCTTATTGATCTCAGCATGTCATTTCTTTGTTTAGTGCATGCTCACCTAGTAACAGCCAATAAACTAAGTTGAAACTTTAATTGATCTTGTTTCTGTATATTGTTTGATTGTTGGGACCTTTGTTTGAGTTACAAGAATTGAATGACCCTGTTTGCTCCTTACTTCCTGAGAATCCAAAACTATTTTCTTAAAAACTATCTCCTGTTTTCAACTCCTACTGTTAAAACACCTAGGGTCCTACCCCTCCAGTGTGAGCATTGCCTAGGAGTCCATGACACTTCTCTATACTTTGACACACTGGGACTGGCTTTCCTAACTTGCTCACAAAAGGGTTGCTTTGAAAATTTTTCTAGTATGAGCATTGCCCGGGGTCCCTGAGGCCCTTGGGAGCTTTGACACATCAGGATACCATTGGGTGCACTATGAGTTTTGGGGTACTGCATATTTGGTAGAAGGCCTGGTTTTCTAGGTTTACTGTTTTGGCATGTTCAGGCTCCCTATAGTTTTAGCATTTTCACTTCTGTAATTCATTATTTATGTTTGGTTTGATATAATATTTCTTTGTAAACAGATATTGGGGATATTAGTAAACTGGGAGGGGTTCTTATATATATTTTGTTGGAAAAGGGTAGATACCATGCCTATAGGTTGTTGCGATGTTTGTTGCTCAGATACTATGCCTATGAATTTGAAATCGTCCTGCATTCTAGATACCATGCCTATAGGGTTTAAAATTGGTCATGCATTCTAGATATCATGCCTATAGGTTGCTGCGATGTTTGTTTGCTTATGTACATTTAGATACAATGCTTATAGGTTGCTGCGATGTTTGTTTGCTTATGTACATTCAGATACTATGCTTATGAATTTAAAATCGTCCTGCATTCTAGATACCATACCTATAGGGTTTAAAATCAGTCTTGCGTTCTAGATACCATACCAATAGGTTGCTGCGATGTTTGTTTATTTAGACACCATGACTGTAAGTTTAAAATCAATCTCTTTATGCCAATAAAGTATTGAAACCAATTTTTGCATTTAGATACCATATGTCCATAAGTTTTAAATCAGTTTCTACACCTAGACAGCATGCCTATAAGGTTTAAATCAGTTCTCGCATCTAGATACCATGTCTATAAGTTATAAATCAGTTTCTACACCTAGACAACATGCCTATAAGGTTTAAATCGGTTCTCGCATCTAGATACCATGTCTATAAGTTTAAAATCAATTTTTACACCTAGACAGCATGCCTATAGGACCTAATAAACTAAATTGCCTGCTTAAAATTATTTACTACGGTTATGATTAACGATTAGATATCATGTTCATGGGACATCTCTGATCCACGCCTAGGCAAGCCTGTAGGACGATTAAAATCTGGAAATTATAAAACTATGCTGGTGAATTGCCCAGATTCAGCTAAGTCCTAAAATCAGTAGGAAACTGATTAAGTACCTTCTGCCTCGCCTTAAGAAAACACTGCATATGTTATGCTTTGTCCTCACCTAGATATCCTGCTCTTGGACTTTTAAAGTATCTGAAATACTGTTGTTTGAGCGGCACAATTGCATGCTTATTTGTGGTGGTAAATGTGAGCCTTTAACTGTTCCCT
This sequence comes from Nicotiana attenuata, assembly GCF_001879085.1. NCBI lineage: Eukaryota > Viridiplantae > Streptophyta > Magnoliopsida > Solanales > Solanaceae > Nicotiana > Nicotiana attenuata. Next base: position 13,727,508 of record NC_031998.1, read on the forward strand.
TTACCTGAAAGTCCTATGTGTTTTGCTTGTCTCTTAGATTTTTCACCTTTAAGCACTATAGGAAGGTCTAGATCCACCTTAATTAGAAGTCCTAAACACCTCCAGGACCATAAGCAAGGGACGGGTAATGCACGCATAGAGTACGTCTAATTAGAATCTCTTATATAACCGCTAAGGGGAGGGTAATTGGGTAGTAAAGGATATGATTACTTGTGCGTTTATACTATGTGTAGCACAACAGCTTGGGACGATTACCAAGTATTGCACAGAAATGATCCTATAGGCTAAAAAACCTAGGACCCATTTACTCCTTGTTTTAAAATGTAATATTCATTTGTCTAATTTGCCTTAGCTGTTTATAACACTAATTCACCTAATTCGAGTTAGGCCGGGACCCACCATTGTGGACCTCGAGGGGTGCCTAACACCTTCCCCTCAAGGTTATTTCGATCTCTTACCCAATCTCTAGTAATGCAAACAGGTTTTATGAGTTATTTGCTTTTAGGTGACCTAACGCACCTTGAATCAGATAGGTGGCGACTCTTCAAATTTCATACCCAATTTCCAAAAGGAAATGAGTTGTTCACAATGAATGTCGAAACCCGGCTTCCGCGAGGAAAAAAGGGGGCACGACAGTCCCCAATGCAACTAAACAATATAGAGTGAAATGGTGGAAAGTGCTCCCTGAATACTGCATCAAGTGCTCTCCTCGCTGTACGAATCGATCGCATCCTCCTCCTCATCTTCATCCTCGGACCAATAAACTGGAGCATCATCAACGTCTTCCGATTCGGTCAATGGCACTGGATCTCGAGGCTTAAGAACTTTCCATAGCCCCTTGGCATCCTTCCACATGCGGGTGAAGAATTTATCTCTCTTGTTCTCCCTTTTCTTCATCCTGGTGTGTGCATTTGCCAGCTTGTCATGAGAAGTACTCAAAGTACCATACGCTGTGGCCAAATCAGTATATGACTTCTCCAGCTCCTTAAGGTGATCCCCCTGCTTCTTCTGATCATCAAGATACTTTTGAAATTATTTCTTTGAAATGAATATAGAGGGTCCCTCAGATCACAAATCAGTCGCATTTCCTCGGAAAGCATAGCAAATGGTCCTCCTGCAGAAGATGATGGCTGGCTACCCTGGTCGGTCTGATAAGAAGATCCTAACTTTCTCTTTTGTTTTTGACGGTGCTGACTTCTTCTCTTTTATTTAATGGATTGATAGGCTTCCCCGGCTCTATCCAGTTGTCTCCCGGATCCTCCTCAACCCCAGCAAATTGGCACAGCTTAGTGATATGAGATGGGAAAATCAATGATGGACCATTCTGAATCCGATACTCCCTTATTTCATTGACAAAAATCTCACCAACATTGAGCCGAATACCATCAAGAATGGAGGCTATCATTCATTTTTTATATATTTCCCACAGGAGAGATGCGACTGCATATGACGGCCATCCATATCTTTGTTCACATCTTCAGCTCCAAAATTCACAATTTTGCCATGAATTTTCATGATTGGCTCTCTTAACTTGATGGCTGGAAGGTTAGAATAGAATTCCCTCACCCAATGCTTATTGGATCTGCAAGGTTCAGGGGCAAAATAGGTCCATCCCATGTCTACAAGCCTCTGATGGAACTCGGAAAGACGTTCTGACACCATATCCAGCAATATATAACTTTACGGGAGCAACTTCTTCGAAATCACCTCGGTATAGTACCGTTCCTGGCATTCCAATGACAAGAATTGGTGTTGGTCATAGTTCTCCTCTACTTCCAAAGAATTGTCATGCCTGGATTCATCGGAGTTAGAGCTCATTTTCAGCTTACGGTACCTGTAAGGAATGTATTGGAGTGAAAACATTGCAAAATGAGTTAAATATGCCAAAGAAATGATTGGACAGTCGAAACCCAACCTTAGAAAATATTCCAGGATTTTCGCTTCAATGGAGCACAACTCTCTTATGTCGAAATTGCGAGGACATCAGATATTTACAAAGTTTGCAATTGCGAGCTCAACTTCTCAAATATGAAGGATGCCAAGCTTGAAATTTTTGGAAATTGCGACCACCTCTTCGCAAATGCGAAGAGGCCATTGAAATTGCGATCTCGTCGTCCCCAGCCACCTTCTCTCAGAGAACAGTCCCAAGCCCCAAAAATGTCGAACAAAGGCTCACTTTAGAGAAACCAATCAGTTTTTAAACATAAAATCATGCAATAAACTTCACACACAACAACGAGTTGAACAAATTTCAATGAATCGGCAAAGAATTTCATTCGGGTCTTTCATCGACCACATAGTCAGCACACAAAATCACTTCTATTTTAACAAAGACATGGGTACTCAAACTTCTCCATTTTTCAAGAAAAGAAAGAAGCTCACACTCTCAACCAACCTCATCCAGAAATCAACACATGAATTGAGCATTTTTTAAAACAGTTTCTGACAGAAGTACAGGACCCATTTGAAACCTAGCTCTTAAGAAATAAAGGAGAGAGAAAAAAAGATGATGCAATAGAACATAAAGAGCACAAAGATTAAGCCTTCATATCTTGATTCTTGAAATTAGGAGTGAAAATGGTGGAATTTGACATTTGGGAGAGTGAGGTCATTTATTTTTTTTGAGAGCCCCAAATTTTCTGACTTTTGTTCAAAATGAAACACAGTTAACCGTTAAAGGCTTTTGATGTCACATTTGTGACCCTTCTTTGCAATTGCGAACTTTAAAACTCCAGCAGAGGTCGCAAATGTGACCATTTCTTCATTTTTGCGAGAGGTTCCATGTTCGCAAATGCGAATACTAAGGCCTGGACTGCAGTTGTGTTCAACTACTGGTTTGGGATGTCCGAACCACTCTGGCCTGCCCAAATCAACTACAGAAATTCTAAAACTTGACAGATTAGTCAAAAATAATATTCTAAGATATTCTTCTAAAAAAGAAAATTTCAAAAACGACGTGAATCTACTTTACCATTTTTCGTGCCACTAGGATGATATGAATTAGGCACCTAACTTGGGATCAAGCTTGTGACCACGAGCGACGAGGAATGGTAAATAGATGCTCAAGCTAAACTTTAATTTCTTCATTTTGCATTTCTTGGCTTTCATGTGAGGAATGTCATTTTTCCTTCTTGTTCCTTCGATTTGTAACATGTATGGCTTTTTCCTTTCCTCCTCGAAATCCCTAATTGACTTGTGCAGTTCAATTCCCATATCACCACACAATCCCAATATTGAAAAATGCTTGGAATGTGACATCAAGCCGCCTCCAAATTTCAATTCTTTCCGGATTTTGACATCCTCTTGGTCCCCAGGATTAGAGTCAAATTTAACAATATTTTCAACTACACCTGTTGACTCTAATTCCCTATTTTTCTTGGCATCACCAATAAGTATGATGTCGGTTGGTGGATGTTCAATTCTTGATTCCTCAAAATAAAGCTGACTTTCTTCCTCGAAGTTGGACTCTTCTTGATCTCTTTCCACACTCTCAAGTTGGTGGGCATAGTTAGCCTCAACCAATATTTTCATTTGATTTTCCATGGTGCGGATTTTATCATCATTTGAGTTAATGCTTGTTTTAAGTCCTCGAGTGCCAAGCTTTACTTCTCCTCATTTTTAAGAATGGCCTTCAATATGAGCATCATCCTCTCATTTTAAGCATTTGAGAGTTCTTCTTGGTTTTGATCAAGTGTCAAGGAACGATTTTCGGCTTCATCCTCTAAGTAAGGTTCTTGGCTATCATTTACTTTTGAGGCTTGTTGGACCTCTAAAGCTTCAAGCATTTCTCCCATTTGTGAGTTCAACATTTCAAGCGCCAAATCCTTTTGGAGACTATTTTCCAAAAGCTCCTTTAAGGAATTTTGTTCTTTGTTTCCTCCTTCAAGGACGCATTTCAACATGAGCTTGAACTCTCTATTTTTACCTTGCTCAACTTCTTCCACTTCCATATCCCTATACTTGTCATCACAGAAAGTAGAATCAACGTAGCAGGGGTTTGGGGAAGGGAAGGACAAATAAGCACAATTATCCCAATGACCATTCTGCACTCGTGGGTTTGAGATTGTGCGCACAATCCACCCCGGGAGAATCTAAACAATTTTTCCAAGAGTGTGGTCCTCCACAATAAGGACAAGGGTCATCAAAGTATGAACAACTACCATCCGGCCAATTTTCATTATATGATGTCACTTTTGCAAAACTAAGTAAATAAACAAGAAACAAACAAGAAGATAAACAAAGATAAGAAAATAACTACAAAAATATTCACAAGTTTGGACCAAAGTACTTACGCTTATTTCTCAAATAACCTAAATACGCCAAATTGTTCACTTCAACGGCGACAATTTTGATGACGTCCAAATTCACTACTAAAAAGTAAATGGACACGGTCGCATGCAATATAATTTATCCAACTATAAGTCGGGATCGAATCCCATAGAGAACAATATGTAGGTGATTAGGCGTGTAAGAGAATTAGCACTTATTATGCTAAGCCAAACACTTAATTTTTGAAAATATTTATCACTAAATGCGAAAATGTTAACTAACCTAAAAAGAAAGTAAAATGATCAATGGCTACAAGCATGGATACACAGGGAATTACACTGAAGTAACGATCCAATGTATTTCACGATTTTACAAATATGAGTGAGTTTATGTTAATTAGACTCGGGTAATAATTTCTATATTAGCTTCTTCCAAAGACAAAGAAGACTTCCTAATTGAATTATCCCTAAACAATTAAGAGGTTAAGCACAACCGGATATGGTTACAAGTAGTTCAATCCTATCCCAAGGAAGAATCTATAAACTGAGGGTTAAAGCCTCAAGTTCTTGTTAATTAATCTATCCCATCCCCAAATTATCTTTACCAAAATTAATTTAGAGTTAATGGGCGAGTCCTAGGGTTAGCTAATCCCTTGGGAAACATTAAATAACAAGAATAATTAAAGAAACAATAACTCACTTCATAATAAATAAAAATCGTTAATACATAAGCATAACAAGATAGTTAATCCACACTTTAAATATGAATAATTCGATAAACAGGATTCAAGTGTTGGAATAAATACTACACACTTAGATATACAATATAAAGCGAGGAAATGAAGAAATGAACATAAATGGGTAAGAAAATCTCAACCAAAAACTTCAAATCTTCAAGATCCAAGTGTGTGTCTGTGCAAGAACCCTAGCTCCAAAGCTTGTGTTCTCTAGTCAAAATAAGCCAAAGATATGCCAAAGATTTGCCAAAGATATGCGAACAATGACTTTCCTGTTGACTTCCGCATTTGCGATAAAGACTTTGCATTTGCGAAGGTTGACTATCTGGTTTAACTTCGTATTTCCGACCCTTTTTCCGCATTTGTGAACATTGCTTGACTGGGTTGACTTTGCATTTGCGATTTCTTAATCACAATTACAATTGCTGCTATCTTCGCATGTCCCACATTTATCTTGCAATTATGACATCTGAGACCATTTTCCAGATTTTCTTCTTTTTGATTCGTTTTCACTTAGTTTCTTCATGATCACTTCAAAAACACATAGAACCTATAAAATAGAAGTAAACAACATTAAACAAACGATTTTATCAATCAAAAATAGCACAAATCTAATCTTAAAGACGAGATAAGTTGGTAAAATACCAACTTATCAGGATGCCATGAAATACGGTTATTGAAGTATAGTATCGCCACTAGGTGGATCAGGCAAACAACTTTAGATGTTCCACTATGAGACGTAAGCCATAAACATTAAGGTGAATCGATAATAGATGGATAGAAGTTCCAAGGTATGAGATGATATTAGGTTGTCTTTCGTAAGATGAACAGTAATGAAGAAGCATTAAAGGACTTAGATTTGTACATATGGGATAAGCAGGAGAGAGTAACCTAGATTTGGGTAGCGGGCCTTGGTAATAATAAATCGAAGTAAGAGTTATGGTATAGTATGAACTACCAAGATGTAGTAAAACCATAAGCATAGATAACCAAGGGTATAAAGCAATGTATATCAGTATTCGTAAGTTCAACAAAGTACCGAGCGAGGAACTTCAGCACACCTATAGATGCCCAGAGGGATAACTTGTGATAGTTCTATATATGTTCACATAGAGGCCTAGAGATTCGCTAAAAGCTGGAGTAAAAAATGATGGAAGAGTCACATAGGACAGAGTCGTACATGCTGAATGACATAAGGTAGAAACAATTACGAGATTTGAGGAATTCCGACCACAAGTCATGGTGTGAGAAAGAGGCCTAAAGGGGGGAATGCCCTGTCCTTTGGATTTATTCACAGACTAGCTGCCTAGATGGAAAGAACTGTATAAAAGTATTCGTCAAAGATACAGGTAATGAGACTGATAAGTGCATCAGTCAACATTTGAGGACGAATGTTCCAAAGGGGGGAATGATGTTACACCTCGTGCTTTCGTATGTGAGAGTATATCGTAAATCGAGTGACATAAGCTCATAAATGAGATTGTCTTTGAAAGTATATAAAGTAAGTTAATCGTGTTATGTTAGACATTACAAATACTTAAGATGATGAATAACAAGTACAAAGAGGTTTTAAAGGCTTAGAAGCTAAACGAATTGAGGAAAATAAGTTTCATAAAAAGTCGAGAAGTTGGGAATATTATAACATGTACTTTTCGGGTGAGACTAGGGTGCTTAACATCATAAGGAGGTTATGTTATCAGTTATGTTAGTCATATGATAGTCTTGTGTTATGTTTTGAAGTCAAGCGAGTTGTGGAATCAATGTTTATAAAGGTCATCACAAGTTACGTTCATAAATGTGCTAAATATTAGGTCAAATATAGCGGAGATTTTCTCCCAAAAATTCTAGGAATTACGGGATTGTCCACCTACCAAATTTAATATCTACAAATCTAGTTCCTAATTCATTAAACCGTTTGTCGATACGATATTGGAGTAGAGAGATATTCGCATTTTCCCGAGACTGCGCAAGCAGCTCCTAATGGGACCCACTTAGGCAAGGGACGACCTTTGAACATTTTAAAGGGCTTGGACGGCTTAGTTTTGTTCATATCGACCAAGGATAGTTCCCAAACTCTCTCAACACCTCTCTAACAGTGCTCAAGGGTTCCAAGTCGAATTCAAGGGTGTTTTACCTAAACCTAACCTCAAAAGTTAGCCTAAGTGAAGAAGAAAGTCTCTATGGTGTTGTGAGGTGATTAAGGGTGCTTGTAACCTAAGGGAAGATTTGGTTTGAGTTTTTTAGATTATTTAAGGCATGTATAACACCCTATTTCTTGGTATTAATCTTATCTATGTGTTTGTTAAGTTATTTGGATGAAGAATTATAAGATAAAAATTGAAGTTGTATAAGAAATTGTTGTCTCTTATTGGACTATTTTGGAGTTGTGTTTATGACTTCATATGGATGGAAATTGTGGGGAAGAGCTTGGTTATAACGTTCTTATTGTTGTTATGCTTTTCAATATGTTGTGTATTTTGATGATGTTGTAAATAGGAGAAGAAGCAACCACACAATACCTAGAAGTTATTCATGTCGTTGTCTTATCTTGTGGGGATGTTTGATGTTACTTTTATGATGGATATAAGGTTGGAATTTCATGTCAATATATATTGTTTATATGTTGGACCTATTGATGGTGTTGTAAGTACAGGGGAAATGGGAAAAAGAGCTGGGGTTTTATTCCAATCCAAGTTTGTCACTCGCCGTGTTAAATAGCAGTTTTGTGTGTGACTTTTGTGCACTTGTTGTTGTGTAGATTTATTGGTGTTGTTGGGATATTTGTATATGGTATTGGAGAAGGCCCTTGTTACAGGGGAGATGCTGCCCAAATTTACATAAATGAGCTAATACCTTAAGTTACGGACTTAGCCTATACTCAGCACCAATTTTGAATCTCATTATGCTATGGTAGATTGAGTTAAGTTTGTTGAAGAGTTGCTTGGTAGCTATTACGGACTCAACGAGGTTAAGGTATGTTAAGGATAAATCTTTCCTTCATTTTGGCATGATCTACTAACTACATATGTTTGTTAATGAGACATAAAGAAAAGTTCATATTCCTGAATTTATGTACATTTACCTAGTCTCATAAGTTACAGCATTCTCCCTTATTGGGACTTCATATTTAGTTTAGTTTTGTTTTCTTTTAGCAAAGAGAGCAGAGAGTCTATATCAATATTTCACCACTATCGAGCTATAATCGATAGGCAGACCCTTATTGGGCAACCTCTGATCAGATGGTAAGTGTCATGACCCGAATTTCCCATCGTCGGGACCGTCATGGCGCCTAACATCGCACTCGCTAGGCAAGCCGAAATAAGAGTTCTATTCACCTTTCCTTTACTTTTTATAATTAAAAATTTAACAAAACTAAATCAACAGTAATAAAAACGGAAATACATAATTAACTGATTATCCTTTTACTATTAACAAAATCGAAACAGTAACCACCTAAAAAATGGTGTAACAACACACGAACATTCTATGAATATCTACAAGTATTGGTTTTGAAGAAAAGTACATCTGTCTTTGAAGAAAATAAAATAGGAATGTAGAATATAGGAGGGGACGCCAGGGCCTACGGACGCATGCAGGACTACCTTGGGTCTCCTAGATGAATGCCTGCAACCGACCTCCTTATAAACCACAACTAGCTAAAAAATCTGCAGAGAAAGTGCGGAGTGCAGTATCAGTACAACTGACCCCATGCACTGGTAAGTGCCGAGCCTAACCTCGATGAAGTAGTGACGAGTCTAAGGCGGGGCATTTACAATATAACCTGCATACAGTTGATAATAAAGCCAAAGGAAGTACGGAGCGAAGGGGAACAGTAATTTGCAGTAAAATAAATTCGGAACTGAATTATCTTGCCAGTACTCAGCTAAAACCAACCTTAAGAGAGTTACAATACAACATAATAGAATCACAGCAGAGGAAAAATACATAAACAACACAATGATGCGGCGCGCATGCCGATCCCACCATATAATCAGTAACAATATGAACATTCACCCTTATTACTCCTTGTTGCAGCGTGCAACCCGATCCCGCCAGTCCACCCTTATTACTCCTCAATATATCACCCTTATTCCTCCTGTTGCGGCGTGCAACCCGATCATACCGGTCCACCCTTATTACTTCTTGTTGCAGTGCACAATCCGATCCCACCAGACAATCACATTTCACCCTTATTCCTCATCTTGCGGCGTGCAACCCGATCCCACCATATCAGTACCAAGTCACAAAATAAGAATAGAAATTTTACAGTTTAGCTCAAAAACCCTCCATAATATTTAATCTTCAAACCAAGTCAAACGGAAGACTATACAATTATGACCCCTCACTCCGTTATTACTACACAGCGAGACTAACTAAGATATGCTATGAAACACCGGTAAACCAGCTTAAACCAATAGTGTAACAAAAGGACAACTATGGAATAACTAATACCTTCAATAAAGAAAACAACACCTAATAGAAAGCATTTAGACATGGATGCATCAATAAACATGGAACAGTTAAGACAAGAAGATAATATATTGGGAACGGGAAAGGGAACAGGCTAAACAAATAATTTGGCGGCGCATAGGTACTCGCCACCACACCTATAAGCCACGCACATGGAATTTCACATAGCAATCAAGTCGGAGATCCCTAATCCCTCGAGTCAAAGTTAGACCAAACACATACCTCAATCCAATGGGCAATTCAAAGCTCAATTACCGCTTTACTCTCGATTCCACCTCCAATCCACTCTTATCTAGTCATAATTAACTTCATAACATCAATTATCGCTAAAGAGATCAATTCTCATGCATAATTATATATTTCCCTACAGTTTCCCCAAAAAGTCAAAAATAGACCCCCGGCCCGCTTGGCCAAAACCCGATTACCCATTCACCCCTCAGCCCGGATATACAATTGGTTTTGGAATACGACCTCAATTTAAGGTCTAAATCCCCAAATTTTGAAATGCTTAAGTTCTACCCAAAAATCCCCAATTCCACCATGAAAAACCCTAGATTCTAGGATGAAATCTTGTGAAAAGAAGTAAAAGATTGAAAGAAATGACTTAAGGATCATTTACCTATGATTTGGGGAAGAACTAGCCATTGGAAAATCGCCTCTTGAAGTTTAGGTTTTGAAAAATGGGAGACTGAATGAAAAATCTCGTCTAAGTCCAAAGTTATCAGCTGCAGATGTCGCATTTGCAACCTGAGCTTCGCATTCGTGAAACTCGCAAATGCGAGAAAGGTAGCACAAATACGAACCCCTCGCATTTCTGCTGCCTCCGGAAATATGAAAAGTCCCAGTCGCAAATGCGAACAATGGACTTCCGCAAATGCGGCCTTTTCCTTCGCAATTGCGAAGTACATAGTTTCCTCCCATGCTCGCAAATGCGAATATTCTTCGCAAATGCGAGGCTCGCATTTGCAAGCCAGACCTCGCATTGGCGAGATCTGCAGACCTAAACACACCAGCAAATTTTTCTTAAGTCCAAACACTCTGTAACCTATCCGAAACTCACCCGAGCCCTTGGGGCTCAAAACCAAACATGCACGTCAGTCTTAAAACATCATATGAACTTGATCCTGCGATCAAATTGCCAAAATAACACCCAAAACTACGGATTTACCACCAAAACACATGAAATTTTCAATATAGTTTCAAAACTTCTATTTTCTCAACCAAAGGTCCGAATCACGTCAAATAAACTCCGTTTTTCACCAATTTTCACAAACATGACTATAATATTATATTAAACTTATACCGGGCTCCGGAACCAAAATAGGGCCCGACACCAACAGATCAAACATTAATCAATTTCTTTAATTCCTTAGATTTTCAGTCTTACAATTTTCATCAAAATTCATTTCTCGGGCTTGGGACCTCGAAATTCTATTTCGGGCATACGCCTAGGTCCCATATTTTACTACGGACCTACCGGAACCGTCAAAATATGTGTCTGGGTCTGTTTACCCAAAATGTTGACTGGCGTAAACAAAAATCAACATTTTAGGCCAAAAATTGTTATTTCATAAATTTTCCAAATAGAGGCTTTTCGGAACCACGCCCGCATTGCGCACACAAATCGAGGAGAGATAAAATGATGGTTTTAAGGCCTCGGAACATGGAATTAGGTTCTAAAATAGAAGATGACCTTTTGGGTCATCACATTCTCCACCTCTGAAACAATCGTTCGTCCTCGAACGGACATAGAATAGTACCTGAGCTACTGAAAAGATGGGGATATCTGCTTCACGTATCGAACTCAGACTCCCAGGTAGCTGCCTCTACAGGCTGACCTCTCTACTGCACACGAACCGAAGGATAACTCTTTGATCTCAATTGACGAACTTGTCGATCTAGAATAGCTACCGGATCCTCCTCATAGGTCAAATCCTTGTCCAATGGGACAGTGCTGAAGTCCAACACGTGGGATGGATCGCCGTGATACTTCCGAAGCATGGACACATGGAATCCGAATGCACTGCTGATAAACTAGGTGGCAATGCGAGCTCGTAAGCCACCTTACCCACTCTCTGAAGGATCTCAAAAGGCCCAATGAACCTAGGGCTTAACTTGCCCTTCTTCCCAAACTGCATCACACCCTTCATGGGTGACACCCAAAGACAACACTCTCTCTCCGACCATGAATGGCATATCACGAACCTTACGGGCGGCAATAACTCTTTTGCATTGACTGAGCTGTACGAATTCTATCCTGAATGATCTTAACCTTATCCAAGGCATCCTGCACTAAATCTGTACCCAATAACCGAGCCTCCCCCGGCTCAAACCACCCAACCGGCATTCGACACCGTCTACCATACAATGCCTCATAGGGAGTCATCTGGATGCTCGACTGATAACCGTTATTTGTTGGATAACTCTGCTAACGGCAAGAACTGATCCCAAGAACCTCCAAAGTCAATAACACAAGCCAGAGCATATCCTCCAAGATCTGAATAGTACGCTCGGACTGTCCGTATGTCTGAGGATGAAATGTTGTGCTCAACTCGACCCGCGTACCCAACTCACATTGTACTGCCCTCCAGAAATGCAAGGTAAACTGCTTACCTCGATTAGAAATGATAGACACGGGCACACCATGAAGGCGAACGATCTCACGGATATAGATCTTTGCCAACCTCTCTGAAGAAAACGAAACTGCCACAGGAATGAAATGCGCTGACTTAGTCAACCTTTCCACAATAACCCATACTACATTGAACGTCCTCTGAGTCTGTGGGAGTCCAACAATGAAATCCATAGTGATACGCTCCCACTTCCACTCAGGAATGTCAATCTTCTGAAGCAAACCACCAGGTCTCTGATGCTCGAACTTTACTTGCCGACAATTTAAACACCGAGCTACATATGCTACAATATCCTTCTTCATCCTCCTCCGCCAATAATGCTGCCGCAAGTCCTAATACATTTTGGCGTTACCCGGATGAATAGAATACCGAGAACTATGGGCCTTCTCTAGAATCAACTCCGAAGCCCATCCACATTAGGCACACAAACACGACCCTGCATTCTAAAAACTCCATCATCTCCAACTGTGGCCTGCTTGGCATCTCTGTGCTGCACTGTATCCCTAAGGACAAGCAAATGAGGGTTGTCATACTGCCGCTCTGTGATACGCTCAAACAAGGAAGACCGAGCAACTGTACAAGCTAGAACACGGCTGCTCTCAGAAACATCCAACCTCATAAACTGATTGGCCAAAGCCTGAACATCTAATGCAAGCGGTCTCTCACCGACTGGAATATATGCAAGGCTACCCATACTAGCTGACTTCCTACTCAAAGCATTGGCCACCACATTGGCCTTCCCGGGATGATACAAGATGGTGACATCATAGTCTTTCAATAACTCCAACCACCTTCTCTGCCTCAAATTGAGCTCCTTCTGCTTGAACAAATACTGCAAACTCTTGTGATCCGTAAACACCTCACACGACACGCCATATAGATAGTGCCTCTAAATCTTCAGCGCGTGAACAATGGCTACTAGCTCCAAGTCATGAACTGGATAATTCTTCTCGTGAATCTTCAACTTCCGCTTAGCAGACGTAGTAACCTTGCAATTCTACAGTAACGCCACACCAAGTCTAATACGAGATGCGTCACAATATATTGTATAGGGCCCTGAACCTGTGGGCAACACCAACACCAGTGACGTAGTCAAAGCTGTCTTGAGCTTTTGAAAGCTCGCCTTACACTCGTCCGACCATCTGGATGAGGCACCCTTCTGGGTTAACCTAGTCATTAGGGCTGCTATAGATGAAAACCCCTCCACAAACCAACGGTAATAACCCACCAAACCCAAGAAACTACGGATCTCTGTGGTTGAGGTAGGTCTAGGACAGTCCTCGACTGCCTCAATCTGCTTAGGATCCACCTGAATACCCTATGTTGATACAACATGACCCAAGAAAGCAACTGAACTCAACCAAAACTCACATTTCAAAAACTTAGCATATAATTGGCTGCCTCTCAGAGTCTGAAGAACAATCCAAAGATACTGCTCATGCTCCTCTCGGCTGCGAGAGTAGATCAAGATATCATTAATGAAAACAATCACGAAGGAATCCAGATAGGGCTTGAACACCCGGTTCATCAAATCCATAAATGATGCTGGGGCATTTGTCAAGCCAAATAACATCACTAGGAACTCGTAATGCCCGTATTGAGTCCGAAAAGCTGTCTTAGCGACATCGGATGCCCTAATCCTCAACTGATGGTAGCTAGACCTCAAATCAATCTTCGAAAACACATTGGTACCTCGAAGCTGATCAAATAAGTGATCAATCCTTGGCAAAGGATACTTGTTCTGGATGGTGACTTTTTTCAACTGTCGATAGTCTTTGCACATCCTCATCAACCCATCCTTCTTCTTTACAAACAACACAGGTGCACCCCAGGGCGAGACACTAGGTCTAATAAAGCCCTTATCAAGCAAGTCTTGCAACTGCTCCTTCAATTCTTTCAACTCTGGCGGGGCCATACGGTACGGTGGAATAGAAATGGGCTGAGTTCCTGGATCCAAATCAATGCAAAAGTCAATATCCCTATCGGGTGGCATCCCCGGCAGGTCATGAAACACCTTTGGAAACTCCCGAACAACTGGTACAGAATCTATGGAAGGAACCTCCTACACTAGAATTATGAACATAAGCCAAATAAGCCAAACACCCCTTCTCGGCCATACGCCGAGCCTTCATATAAGAGATATCCCTGCTGGTAGAATGACCAGGAGTCCCTCTCCACTCCAATTGAGAAAACCCCAGCAATGCTAAGGTCATGGTCTTGGTATGACAATCCAATACAGCATGATAAGGTGAGAGCAAATCCATCCCCAAAATAACATCAAAATCAACCATATAGAGAAGTAGGAGATCTACATTAGTCACAAGACCCCCAATAATAAACACACATGAATGATAGACACGATCTACAACAATAGAATCCCACACCGGTGTGGACACATATACGGGAGCACTCAAAGAATCACGAGGCAAAACCAAATATGAGGCAAAATATGAAGACGCATAGGAGTATGTAGACCTTGGATCAAAAAGAACTGAAGCATCTCTACTATAAACCGAAACAATACCTATGATAATAGCATCTGATGCCTCAGCCTCAGGCCTGGCTGGGATAGTATAACATCGAGGCTGGGCCCTACCACTCTGAACTATATCCTTGGGACAGCCTCCTACTGGCCGGCCTCTACCTCTAGCGGCCTGGCCTCCACCTCTAACGGCCTGACCTCCACCTCTAGTAGGCTGACTGGATCCCTGACCCCTACCTCTAGCTGGCTGAGCGGGCGGTGTCGAGATCATGGCACGAGAACTCTGCTGCTGTGGCTGAACACCCACCAATCTCAGATAGGTCCTCCGGATATGCCCATGCTCACCACACTCAAAATATCCATCTTGATACTGTAGCTGAGAAAGTTGAGACTGATCCTGAGGAGCCAGCTGAGCGCGATAATAACTCTGAAAGGGAGGTGCTCTGATAGGAGCTGGCGGTGCACTATAAGTTGGCTGTCGTGAACGAGGTACATGAGGACCATGACCCCCTAAAGCTCCATAAGATGTCGGAAGTGTTGAATGAAACGGCCTAGGAGGATGGCCACTACCAAAAGTACCCCAGCCTCCAGATGAGGACCCACTTAATCCACTAGTGTAATGAGGCCTCTTGTCAGACCTCCGACCACTCCCCTGATCTAAAACCATCTCAACTCGTCTGGCCACATTGGCTGCATCCTGAAAAGAAATCTTACTCCCTGACTCCTTAGCCATCTTCAATTTGATAGGCTGAGCAAGTCCCTCAATAAACCTCCTCACTCTCTCTCTCTCGGCAGGCAGTATAAGAAGAGCCTGACGGGCCAAATCAACAAATCTAGTCTCGTACTGAGTGACAGTCATAAAACCCTATTGAAGGCACTCGAACTGCCTCTGATAGTCCTCTCTCTGAGTGATAGGAAGATACTTCTCCAAAAATAGTTGAGAGAACTGGTCCCAAGTGAGAGCTGGTGACCCATCCGGTCTGGCTGAACAATAATCCCTCCACCATTTCTTAGCGGAACCTGACAGACATAAGGCAGCAAAGTCGACCCCATTGGTCTCCACTATCCCCATGTTCCGTAACAGCTCGTGACAACTGTCCAGATAGTCTTGGGGATCATCTGAAGATATACCGCCATAGGTAGTGGTGAAAATCATGGTAAACCTATCCAATCTCCACAAGGCCTCGGAAGACATAGCTGATCCATCACCAGCCAGTTCTACAACACCCGGCGGAACTACCCCAACTGGCTGAGCTGCTGGAATCTGAAACTGGGAGCCATCTGATCTGGAGTGTGTGTAGTGGGAGTCTGTGCTCCTCCCCCAGCCCGAGAGACGGCTGGTGCTACAAGGAATGTATCGGCCTGAGTAACACTCTCCATATGGCCCACTAGATGGACCAAAGCATCCTGAAGTACCGGGGTAGCGATGAACCCCTCTGGAACCTGACCTGGCCTTGCTGGAACGGTCTGGGCCAGAGCTCCTCATCAAACTCTACCTGAGGCTCCGCCGCTGGTGCTGCTGCTCGATCTGTAGGCTGAGCCCTGCGCATGCCTCGGCCTCTAGCACGGCCTCGGCCTCGTCCTCTACCCCTTGTAGGAGCTTCCACTAGGGGCTCGGGCTGCTGATCAGCTGATGAAGCGGTACGCATTCTCGCCATCTGCGAAGGAACAAAGTAGAGAGTTCAATTAACATTGAGAGATCAAATTGCGCGACATAGAAGTATAGAAGTGAAATTGTTCCTAACTCTATAGCCTCTGGGGATAAGCACAGACGTCTTCGTACCGATCCCTCACACTCTACTAAGCTTGTTCGTGAATTTTGATACCTAGGTAACCTAGTGCTATGATACCAACTTGTCACGATCCGAATTTCCCACCGTCGGGACCGTGATGGCGCCTAATATCGCACTCGCTAGGCAAGCCAACGTTAGAGTTCTATTCACCCTTTTTCTTTTACTTTTTATAATTAAAAATTTAACAAAACTAAATCAACAAAAATAAAAGCGGAAGTACATAATTAAATGATTATCCTTTTACTATTAACAAAACTGAAATAGTTACCACGCAGAACTACCATGGGTCTCCTAGATGAAGGCCTACAACCGACCACTCGATCAGCCACAACCAGCTCCAAAATCTGCACACAAAGTGCAGAGTGCAGTATCAGTACAACCGACGCCATGTACTAGTAAGTGCCGAGCCTAACCTCGACGAAGTAGTGACGAGGCTATGGCGAGGCATTTAAAATATATCCTGCATACAGTTGATAATAAAGCCAAAGGAAGTACGAAACGAAAGGAAATAGTAAGTTGTAGTAAAATAAATACGGAACTCAATTATCTTGCCAGTACTCAGCTATAGCCAATTCTTAAGAGAGTTAGAATATTACAAAATAGAATCACAGCAGAGGAAAAAATACATAAACAACACAATGATGCGGTGCCTATCCCGATCCCACCATATAATCAGTAACAATAAGAACATTCACCCTTATTACTCCTTGTTGCGGCGTGCACCGATCCCACCAGACCACCCTTATTACTCCCTGTTGCGGCGTGCAACCCGATCCTACCGGTCCACCCTTATTTCGCCTTGTTGCACCGTGCAACCCGATCCCACCTGACAATCACATTTCACCCTTACTCCTCCTGTTGCGGCGTGCAACCCGATCTCACCATATCAGTACCAAATCACAGAATAAGAATAGAAATTCACAGTTTAGCTCAAAAAACCTCCACAATATTTAAACCTCAAACCAAGTCAAACAGAAGACTATAAAAGTATGAAACCTCACTCCGTTATTACTACACAGCGAGACCAACCGAGATATACTATGAAACACCGGTAAACCAGCTTAAACCAATAATGTAACACAAGGAAAACTACGGAATAACTAATGCCTTCAATAACTAAAATAATAGCTAACAGGATAAGAGATGGAAGCATCAACAAACATGGAACAATTAAGACATGAAGATAATATATTGGGAACGGGGAAGGGAACATGCTAAGCAAATAATTTGGCGGCGCATAGGTAGTCGTCACCACACCTATACGCCGTGCACATGGAATTTCACATAGAAATCAAGTCGGGGATCCCTAATCCCTCGAGTGAAAGTTAGACCAAACACTTACCTCAATCCAACGAGCAATTCAAAGCTCAATTACCGCTTTCCCTCTCGATTCCACCTCCAACCCACTCGTATCTAGTCATAATTAACTTAATAACATCGATTATCGCAAAGAAATCAATTCCAATGCATAATTATAGATTTCCCAACATTTTCCCCAAAAAGCCAAAAACTGACCCCCGAGCCCACTTAGCCAAAACCCGAAATTCGGAACAAAACCCGATTACCCATTCACTCCAGAGCCCGAATATACAATTAGTTTTAGAATCTGACCTCAATTTGAGGTCTAAATCCCAAAATTTCGAAATACTTAAGTTCTACCCAAACATCCCCAATTTCACCATGAAAAATCCTAGATTCTAGGGTGAAATCCTGTGTAAAGAAGTAAAAGATTGAAAGAAATGAGTTAATATTCATTTACCTATGATTTGGGGAAGAACTAGCCTTTGGAAAATCGCCTCTTCAAGTTTAGGTTTTGAAAAATGGGAGTTTGAATGAAAAATACCGTCTAAGTCTAAAGTTATCAGCTGCAGATGTCGCATTTGTGATCTTAGATTCGCATTTGCGAAGCTCGCAAATGTGAGAAAGGTATCGTAAATTCGAACCCCTCGCATTTCTGCTGCCTTCGCAAATACGAAGTCCCAATCGCAAATGCGAACTATGGACTTCTGCTAATATGGCATTTTCCTTCGCAATTGCGAAGTACCCAGTTCCCTCCCATGCTTGCAAATGCGAATATTCTTCCCAAATGCGAACCAGACCTCGCATTTGCGAGATCTGCAGACCTGAACATACCAGCAAATTATTCTTAAGTCCCAAACACTCCATAACCTATCTGAAACTCACCCGAGCCCTCGAGGCTCCAAACTAAACATGCACGCCAGTCTTAAAACATCATTTGAACTTGCTCGTGCGAATAAATTGCCAAAATAACATCCAAAACTATAGATTTAACACCAAAACACATGAAATTTTCAAGATAGTTTCAAAACTTCTATTTTCTCAACCAAAGGTCTGAATCACGTCAAATAAACTCAGTTTTTCACCAAATTTCACAGACATGACTTAAATATTATATTAAACCTATACTGGGCTCCGGAACCAAAATACGGACCGACACCAACGAGATCAAACATTAATCAATTTCTTTAATTCCTTAGATTATTAGTCTTACAATTTTTACCAATAATTCATTTCTCGGGCTTGGGACCTCAGAATTAGATTCCGGGCATACGCCCAGGTCCCATATTTTACTACGGACCTACCGGGACCATCAAAACACGGGTCTAGTTCGTTTACCCAAAATGTTGACCGAAGTCAACAAAAATCAACTTTTTAGGCCAAAAATTGTTATTTCATAAATTTTCCAAATAAAGGCTTTCCGGAATTAAGCCCGGACTGTGCACGCAAATCAAGGAGAGATAAAATGAGGTTTTTAAGGCCTTGGAACACGGAATCAGGTTCTAAATTAGAAGATGACCTTCTAGGTTATCACAGTAAGTTATATACCGAGCCTACTGTGGTCGAGAGCCTATGGAGAGAGCATAGAATGGCTGAGATACAGAGCCTAGTATGGCCAAGCGCCTATAAGCGAGCCTACTACGGCAGAGTAGTTACACATACCGAGCCTTATAGGTCTGGACAGCTATTTTACTTACTATATTGAGAGAGTTGAGCCAGTATCAACCGGTAAGAATATCTTCAGATTATCTTTGATTCCCAGTTACTTTCAGTTACTATATTATCAGTTCAGTTGCAGCTTTCAATTATTTTATTGTCTACATACCCGGTACATTATTTTGTACTGATATCCCTTCTGTCGGGGATGCTGCATTATGTCTGCAGGTCTTGATATACAGTTGGACAGGCCCTCCCAGCAGACAAAGTCAAACATCAACTTGGTTGGTAAGCTCTACTTCCTCGGAGTTACCAGGTCTAAACCTTGGAGTCCATTTTATATATACAGATTTGATGGGTAGGTCGAGGCTCTGTCTCGACCATGATATAGTTCAATTATCTCTAGAGGCTTGTAGACGAGTCCAACATATTTTGTATATCAGTAGATGTTCATGGCAGCTTCGTCAACCTATACATTTATATATATATATATATATATATATATATATCAGCTTTTAGGTATGTTTACCCCTCATATAAGAGAGACAATATTCTCAAATGATTCAGAATATGGCCTTATCGGCCTAAGTTGAGGGTTACCCCTCCAAAGTTCACAGTTATAGAGTGGTATGCTCGGGCCAAGTATGGCACTGGGTGCTGGCCACGCCTCTTAAGGTTTGGGCGTGACAATTACTGCATCGGTCCCTTAGACCAAAGAGTAGGGCGTCTCTCCTTTGCTCGTTTTTTGAGTTGTTCGATAAGCCCACAGTACTTCTAGTAATATTTCCTGCCACAGTCCTTTAGCGTCTTCACGTTTTTTCTTCGATGTTTAGTATCGACTTGTTGGAGGACTCTGCTTGCCTATTACCTGCAGGGCGGTATGGCATCGAGAGTTTCCTTTTGATATTCCATTTCTTAAAGAACTCGACAGTATTCTTTCCTATAAATTCAGGTCCGTTGTCGTAACTAATCTCTTTAGGGAGGCCGAACAAGCATATGATATTTTTCCATATAAAGGTGATCACTTCCTATTCTCGCATTGGGGCGAATACTCTTGCTCCCACCTATTTAGTGAAATAGTAAGTTAACACCAAAAGTAATTGTACGTTACCTTGCCCTGCCAGGAGGAGCCCCACGATCTCCATTCCACATTTGATGAACGGCCAAGGTGAGGTGATCAAGTGGAGGTGTTCACCCACTTGGTGAATCATCAGATCGTATTTTTGACATTGCTCACATCCCTTCACGAAGTCTGCGGCCTCCTTTTTCATGGTGGGCCAGTAATACCCTACCCATATGAGGCATCTAACAAGTGCCTGATTGTCGAAGTGGGCCCCGTAGTGGCCTTCATGTACATCTTCAAGGACACATCGAGTTTGATTCGGGCCTAGGCATTTTGCTAAAGGGCCTCTGTAAGTTCTCCTATACAGGTCGTTGTGGAGGATACTTGTCACGACCCAAACCTGGGGACGCGTGGCTGATACTCGGTGTCGTACTGGTCCGAGCGTACCAATCTACAACTCATGATCATTCGACGAAAAATAAAACATACATAGGTCGACTTGGTTGAACTGATTCTTTCTATAACTATCATAGGACAACATAGCCTCAACTCGTACTGTGTAACTGTAAGTGGGCAAATGTTGTATCAGCGAGACTACTCAAAACATTAATATACACAGACCATCAAGGCCTCTGACATGTTGTACATACTGAACCTGTGTCTACAAAGCCTCTAAGGGTATCTACATCAAAATATGGTAAGGACAGGACATTGACCTACCCATAAGTGTATATATACATAGGACAGTCTGATAACCTCTAGAATCGATTGTACTCCGGATGAAATGGAGCTTTGCCCATCCTCAGCTGGATATCAACTCTGTCTATGATAAAAGCCCGTCAAACTGGATACCTGAACCTACAGATATGAATGCAGTGCCCCGACAATGGGACATACAAAGAAATGTACTAAGTATGTAAGGCAGATAACATATGAATAACTTAATTGAAACTGAACTGACATGTATATATGATATACTGAAAGAAATATGGCAGGTCAATGAGATCCGAGAATCATACATTATTCTGACTCATAACATATCTAAGTATTGAATTATCCAACTTACCTTACAAAGGATGTAGACTAAAAAGGTAAGGCTCTGTTGGCTGAGAACAACTAATGTCATATATACATCTAATTCATGTAATGATATACCTGAACTTGTTCCCATATGCTATATGTACTGGAAACCATCATATTATGGAACTTAATCTACAACATTCCTCTATTCATCATACCTTATATCTGAATACTTACCTCAGATAGATCAAACATCTTTAGGGATACATTGAAAAATAAAAGAGGCACTTACGCGTTTCATAAGAGACCATCCACAAGGCTTACTCATAAATTTGAATAACCTTTGGCTAGTACGCGTAATAGTAGATTGTCCGTAAGGCTCATAATACTGAGGTCTGGCTATGCGTGCAACTGAGACCTTCCATAACCAACCTTAATTATGCACCTATGTGTTCATAGACTATCCATAGCGCTACACTGTACACCTACACTTTCATAGACCGTCCATAGGGATCATGTCTTATACATATTCATTTCATATCACTCATGCAGAAATAATTCAATCATCAATGGATAAACTCACATTCATAAACATATAAGTTCGTGAGTAACTCGTTACAATAACCAATCATTTTTTCCTTAGCCACTTTCTTTGTCATCCTTCATATTCTATATTATTTATCCATAAAGAACGTTTTAACTATTTTGAAATCGGACTTCTATCCTTATTTCACATCACGTCTCTTTGTTGGGGATTACATGATTCTTTCTACTTATAGCTATGTAATATTCATAGCTAGGTTACTCGTTATACATATATATATCCATTCATCAATACGTAACAAGAGTTGCGGGATTTACGCTCTATCAACTTATATTCGTATTGATAAGCTTATCATATTCTGTAGTTTAAGATTCCTTAGGTAACATATATCTTCACTTAACATGACCCTTGAGAGCAACGTAGCTACGTTCGTGGGTCTCCATCAAATTTGTGAACACAAACATGTAAGTATCGGAAGTCATGGAATTCTTTAGGTCCAATCATTCTTATCTTTCTGCAAACTATATATTATGCTACCTTGTTGAACTATTCGTATATAGCTAGCTCTCATTACACGGACAATATATTGCTTCTGATTCGTCAGACCATTCGTATGTAATGATTAATTAACATCTAGACGTCTCGTTATATATAAAATACAAGGACCTTTTAGAAGGCTCTATTTACTCCTTAAGGATACATGAAACTGCGACCAACACAATCCATTCAACATTCATATGACTGTACACCTACGCATTCATAGAATGTTGAATGGATGTTCAGTTTGTGCGTGGTGATTTCCTTTGGAATGCCTGGCATATCTGCATGGCTGAAAGCAAATAAATCTGCGTTAGCTGTTAAGAATTGACAGAATTTACCTAGTTCCTGAAGTTTGCAGTCGATGTAAGCCTTCTTGTTGTGGTCGTTGAAGTCCAATTGAACGGGGTCGAGGTCTTCTATGGTTGATTTTGAAGCTTCGACCACATCGGAGTCTTTGATGTTGTCCCCATTATCGCCATATTCTGACCTCGGCCCTGCTAACTGCTACGCTTCTTTTTCCTTGTCCCTTTTTTGCTGGGTAGACGTGTTGTCTAAAGCGATACAGTAGTATTCTAGGGATATGTGTTGTCCTCCCGCCCCCCCTCCCCCGCGTATACTGAATACTCTTGTAGAGTTGAAAATTTGATGACTTGGTATAAGTTGGAGGGGACGGCCTTCAAGGGATGTATCAACAGTCATCCCACTATGGTGTTGTACGCGGTGTCCTGGTCCATGATGTGAAATGTTATTTCCAGGGTCATGCCGCCGGCTAAAATGGGGAGTGTGATTTCCCTGGATGTTTTTTCAACTGCATTGTTAAAACCAATTAGCGTGATGCAACGTGGCACTCTCGTCATCAATCATAATACGTTTAACGTTAGTATCCAAAATAAGTAAAGTAATAACTAGGGCATCGTCGTGAGGAAATGTCAAACCATCTGCATCCGACTTATCGAAGATGATACTTTCTTCGAGTTCATTGTATCGCTCGTGGGTGATTGATCGCTTGAGTTTGTGGGTAGTGGTGAACTTCACTGTTGATGTAAGCCTCATGGCTGACACCGATGATCATATTTATGGTTCGAGTCGGTGAAGGTGGTTTCAGTGGCCCTTTGTGTTCGCGCCCTCTGGCAAAGTTGGTTCTTCCCCTGTTGCTTAACAATTATTTTAGGTGGCCCTGTCATAACATTTTTATGACTTCTTGCCTCAGGGCGATGAAGCCCTCCGTTTTATGTCTACGTTCCTGGAGGAACACACAGAAGTTGTCCAACTTTCTACTGTTTGGGTATGATTTTCCACAGCGTAGACTATCTCTGTATGTGATACACAAAAATTATGAGCATATAGTAGGGGGAAATACCTCGATCATTCTGATGAGTTCCCATCCTTGATTTGGATGGACCCTCTTCGTAGAGGGGAGAGGACGCCACGCCGCCCTGGCATATGGTTGATGTCGCTCCTTATTAGGTCGTGGATTTGGATGATCTCTTCTGGCATTGTCTATTCGATCCTTTCTTGATTTCGTTTGTACTGAGGTTAGCCGGTAGGTGGGCCCGTTGAAGTCGTCCTCGTCTGTACGGACTTTGGTGCAATAAGCATTATGGGTTTCATCCCAATTGGTTGGGGGTGCTTCATTAGCGGACTTAATTGTTTCCTCGTTGCCCTTGAACTATCCCTGCTCTATCCGTTCTGAAAAGTGCAACCGTCATCCCTTCTAACATGTCCGGCAGACTCATGCTTACTCAGTTGAATCGGGCTGAAGTCCCTCATTACCTCTCCCAAAGACTGTTTAATGGCAAATATGTCGTTCACTATCGCCTCGTCCTTCTTGGCTCCAGCATGGGCCGTTAGGAACTTGTCAACCATCTCTTCGAAAGCTTCTATAGAGCGCCAGGTAGTTGCGAATACCATGTTAATGCTCCTCCTATGAGGGTTTTGCCGAAATTTCAACAAAATAGAGGACACTTATTCTTTAGAAAGGTCAATGCCTTTTACGACCGTGACATAGTGAGTCATATGATCCTCAGGGTCGGTTGTGCAATCACATATCCTAAGGTAGGGCAGCATTTTATAGGTTTTTGGTATGACATGTGGGGTGGCGTCGTCACTGTACGGCTGTTCGACGAACCGGCCGGCATCACTCTTAGGCAAGAGCTTAGGGGAGCCTGATATTTTATCGACCCTTTCTTGATGTTCTTTCATTTAGTATCGGAGTGCCTTGTTTTCATTCTCCATTTCTTCCATCCTTTTCAGAATGGCCACAAGGGCGTTGTCACCTGCACTATCAATCATATTGTGAGTAATGTCTGTCGTTGGAGCAAGAGGCTGGTTGCACTGTTCGTCCACCTACTATATTATGCAAGTCCTTTCATTTTCTATAGTCGTGTCTCGAGCGGACTTGTTGAGGACGCTGGTCAGTGTGTCAGTTAGCCATGCTTTGAGGAGCATTTTTACAGCTGGGATGTCTCTTCCTCCACAGAAGTGGAGGCTCCCTTACCACAAGACATTGTGATGCTACGGTGAGGGGTGGTGAGCCATCTCGCCTAGGAGAGGTACTGGGCGTTGCGCCTTCGTACGCCGTTTCATAGCTTTCGTTGATGACGTTCATGAGGTTGGTCGGGATGTCGTTTATTATCCTCGTATTTCCATCTTAATTACCTGTCACGTTGGGATTTGTGTACACAAAGAAAGAAGATCTTATGTTCTGTAATGTTAATGGCTCGTGTTAGTTGCAGATCTAGAAGAAACTAAAAATTTAACTAGGAAATCTCCACAGACGGTGCCAAATTGTTTGACCCAAAAACATAAATCTGGGTTCAAATAATTAATTTCAGTTAAACATAGGTTAATCTTAATTAAGAATAATTTCTTCAGATCTTGATATCAGAAAAGTAGTTGGAAGACGGTTTTGAAGACAATAATGATACTACGTGATAAATGCCTTTTACTATCAACATTAGTAACCATGTGTATGATATTCAATGAATGACAGCATAATGGCACTTATGTAAAAAGGAATAATTTAACCACCAAAAGGTGGGACAAAAGGACCTTCCACTTGACAATGATTGAATGATAGATCCTCAAATAGTTGAGGATTCCATGGATCTGACGAGAAACTTGGTGAAATGAAAAGTAACGTTAAGTCTTGTATTGAATAAGGAATAATTCTTTTATGAAGTGTTGTTATTACAAAATGAGTTCCAAGTGCCCCTCTTCGCTCTCTTTTTCTATTTATATGGGATCTCTTCCCAAAAAACTCTAATAGTACAAATGTAAGGAATATTCACTTGAATATTCCCTTCCAGATTCCATTATGAAAACTAGCCATTACAGTTCTCTCGTCGGTACTCAACCATGACCCTTATGGATAACATCAACCACGGCACTCTTCGACTTCTCGACCATGATCCTCATTGATGACTTGACCGTGACTTTCTTGGACTCCTCGAACACGTCTAAGATGGCTTCTTGGATTATATTAAATGATGATTTGAGGATCCTTCTCGTAGTGATATATTCACCTGAATATCCTAAAGGCAAATTTTGACCCACAAAATTTTGGTTTGGTCGTGTTTACCTTGAAAATGGTAATTACAATTAGATTTGATTTTGTGGTTCTAAAAATACGTGATCTATTTTTATGCTAGTTGTTTAGGCAATAGATTCAAAGTAAGAGATTAGAAAATGAAATAAGAGCTTGTAGATAGTATAATGACCAAATCGAATGGCTGGAAATCGGGGCCTCGAGCTGGCATATACGGACCTCGAGGTCGAGCCGGATGCTCAGCTAAGGACAACCGAGGGAGGATTAACAGTTATGAGAGCTACGATGACGGCTCTTTATGATCAATGATGAGGAATAAATGAAGAACAATAAATAGAATACAATGGATATAAGCAATAAATGTAAGTAATAAGAACAAGATAATATGTTAAGTTAGAGAGTAGAGAGAATGTTCTTATGTATTCAATATTGAGTATCAGATGTTTTACAAAATGACAAGGATCCCCTTTATATATGAGGGGAAATCCCGACATAGTACAAATACATTTATTGCCAAGATATGGGGCTAGTACAGCCATTTAATGCTATGATACGGGTCTGAACTAGCCTACTAACTTTGTCAGCTCTAGTCACGTGCCTTGGAAACTTCCCACGTTTTTATCATGACCGTCGATCTGCACTGTCCCGAGGTCGGACGCCGATAACCCCTCGGGTATGAATCTCGACCATAACCTCGAGCCTTTGGAAACGTGCTTATGAAGCATTTTAATGACCGAAAATTAGACCCTCTGATTTTCCTGTATATAGATAGTCCCCGCGTTTCCTAGAATAAAACAATAGGAAACGGTTTTGAACCCCTACTTCTCAAGCACTACCATCATGACGTCAGCCTATCAGAGGATTAAATGCCATGACTCAAAAGTCACGCAAGAGTTGCTATCAATACGACTATCGAGAAGCCCACGAACCTCTATCGGTTCGGCTTTTCCAGTACCCATGCGGCTCCTATAAATACCCCAACCGTTTTGTGATCTGCAGTTTTGCGATATCTTCAAATCGTTAGAGCCAAATCAATCTTCTCCTACATCCTTCCTTCTTTCGTTCTTGGTTTCTTGCTTTCTTTCTCGAGAAAGAAATACTTTTAATCACCCATGGCTAGAACTTCCAAGACAGTGCCTCGAAAAGAGGACGTTGTCTCTTCATCTCGAACATCTAAGGGTAAACCCAAAGTGGCCCCTACCGTTGAATAGTGTACACCCTCCGAGTTCGACGTTGTGAACAAATTTTTCATCGAGAGACCTTCATCCACGTCGGGTCGATGCGAACATGTGTCTCGGTATATTAGCATTGTGAAGGATGTAGACAAACTGCGGGCGGACTGCCGATGGGGGAAGAAAGTGTTGGTTGAGATCCCCAGCCCTAATGAGAGCATAAAAGATCATAAGGCAGGTTTTCTTCATGTATATACATACTCGTTCACCTTGGGCCCTATCGACTCCTCGAAACCCTCTTCTCCGGTAATAGATTCGGTTATTCTCGACTTCTATCGTGAATACCGGGTGACGGTTGGCCAAATATATCCCTCTTTCTACGGGATAGTTTACATGCTTCGTTACTTTTCCAGTAAGATCGAGGGTACGACCTTTACCCTTGATCACCTGATTAGGCTATATAGCTCCCGTCTCTTTCGGGGCTTGATCAAGCTTCACCCTCGATCTTTAAAACCCTTTTTCTCGAGTATTGGCGAGCATAAGTATCGGGGGTAGATGAGCCGGTTTGTACGAGTGAGGACCTCGAACATTATTCCCGCCGAAAGGATGTCGTTCCCAGAGGAGTGGAACAAGAAGCATAAGTGCTTCTTCCTTAAACATGCTTTACTGTCTTCTTACTTTCTTCTCAAAAACTAATCCCCCCTTTGTTTATGCAGCTGCCGTTTGGTATCCCGAATTTGTCCCGGACGTGTCGGGGTAGATTAGGGGATTAAATACTCTGTTCCCCTATGTCGAGCGTTCTTCACCAGAGTTGGCTAAAACGCGGTGGGTGGCTAAGAATCATGGTAAGTTTTTTCTTGCCGCCTCTATCATGTTTTCATATTTTTTCCATACCCTCCGTACTGATAAGATTTGAGTGCTATGCTTGTGCAGGCCTTGGCGATGGAGTGCTGATGAGACCGCCCCCCGCCGGCGCGAAAGGGTTCTCCAAGCCCGATAAGGGTAAGAAGGGGAAAAAGGAGGCGGCTCCTGAATCCCCCGTAGCAAAGAAGTCTAAATCTTGTAGGCCTCGAGCTGAGGTCGAGGTCTCGGCTTCAGCTTCCGGGGCGAGTTCCGATAATGAGGATGACAATGATGATGAGAATCCTTTGGTACAAAGGAAGAGGTCGAGCACGGATTTCCCCCAGGAGTCTGGGCCGAGGGCCACTGAGTCAGGAATGGCTGATTCGGCTCGAGTCCATATTTAGGAGGCCCTCGATGAGGGCGAAGATACGGTCCTTGAGTTCCCGATCGGACATAGCATAGTCCCTTTCGAGGGACCCGTTGTTGTTTGCTCCAAAGGGTCTGGGCCTGGAGCCTTTCGAGGACAAGATTTGCCCATCGGAGACATCAAAGTCCTAGATGGCCTTAATTTAGGTCCTGGATTCTCACCCGGGGAGTACAGGGATGCGCAGAACACAAACGTCACCGATATGGGAGGCCCTCACGAGGGGGGAGGTGTGCTTGGAAACCTCCGAGATGGTGTCGGTGATGACATCAATCTTGATGCTCCCGATGCTGTCGAGAAAGCGGAGAGACTCCAGCAACAGGTGATACCTTTCTACGCCTACTTTTCGTGTGTCAACCATTTTTCTTCATTTTCTGACTTTTATGTTTTGTTGTAGGCTAAGAAGATGTACGATCATGCCATCTCCAAGCTGCGAGATGAGCTTATGTGCCGTAAGAAGGAAGTCGGGGGTCTTGCCTCGGGTTTAAAGGAGTCGGAGACCCTTTCCGCCCAAAAGGAGGAGAAGTTGAGTATGCTTCGGGCAAGGTTGAAAGAAATGAGCCGAGACAGAGACAACCTTGCCGATCAGGTAGTACTGTATTTTACGAACCTGCCTTTTATTTTAACCTGATACTTAATAATTTGTTTCACCTTTGTAGGTTGGGCAAAAGAATGCTCACGTGAGGTGTCTTCAAGAGGAGATAGTTGCCAAGGATGTAGAGGTCCTTGACCTGAAGAGGAA
Organism: Nicotiana attenuata; assembly: GCF_001879085.1. Classification (NCBI taxonomy): domain Eukaryota; kingdom Viridiplantae; phylum Streptophyta; class Magnoliopsida; order Solanales; family Solanaceae; genus Nicotiana; species Nicotiana attenuata. The sequence continues at coordinate 13,756,741 of NC_031998.1, forward strand.
AAATGGGGTCGTGGCCTTAGAGAGGGACTTTCTACAGATGGAGCTGACGTCGTCCCGGGGCCTCTTGCAAAGTGCCAAGGAGGAGATTGTTGCCCTATCATCGGCTAAGTTTGTGGCGGAGGTAAAGGCATCCTCGTATAAGAAAGATGTCGCCACTGGGAATGAGAAAGATCGAGAGATTTTTGCGAAGGCCAAGCAGAAGTTGACTCGGGCTGTTGCTTATGCTCGCGCGCAAGCGAGGAGGCAGGCTTTTGAGGAAGCGAGCGATAAGGGCGCTAATCTTTTGGCCGAGATCAAGAAAGCCCGAACCTTGGAGGAAAAATCTACCCTTTCGGCCACTTCAGATGAGGGCTCCGATGATGATTCCGAGGGTAGCGGGTGTGAAGAGTAGATTTAGGTCGTCTCTTTTTCCCATTTTGTACAAGATTTTTGTAGGGGAAGGGCTTTGTAAATGCTCCCCTGCTGTAAATGTGTTTTTGGAAGTACGGCAATTTTTGTGCTTCGAGTATTTCGCATTCTATGTTTTAATGTTTTTGCCTTCGAATTCTGATGTTGACTCTTCGGGGCATATACTTGGAGCGGTCAAGGCCTTTGAGATTGGGCACCATCTCAAAATTGGGCTGATAGTTTCTATAGGGTCGATGCCTATATTGGCAAAAATTCTCGGGGTCTGATGACCTCCGAGTGCTTTCACAACAGTGTCATTTACATGGCATGGTTGCGAAGTGATCGAGGTGGTCCTACCAGCGCACTTCCCAACAAGTGATACTGACATGGCTAGATTCTGTTGGTCTCTAGAGTAGGCGAATAGTCGCCACTTGCCCTATATATGTTCTTGTTCTCCCCTTATTTGAAGGTACTGCTATATTGAGCGACTATCTCCTTTATAGGGTTCCCCTTTCTTGTGCTAATTTCCCTTTATCTCAAAGCTTTCGCTTAAGTCTTCTCATTTCCCCTTTACTTGCTTTACCATAGCCATGGGTGTTGTGCCCGCGTCCACTTGTCAAGAAGAGGAGGGTTTTTCCTTAGTTTCGGGCTTGGTCGGTGGTACACCGCCGGCGTCTGGTGAGCTAGCATCGAGGTGCTTTGTCTCAAAGAGGGACTTTTTGTTAGAGAAACCTCCCAATGTCCTGGGCCACCGGTAGCATGCTTTGAGGTTTATCTCCTCGATAGGGGAGGAGCATCTCGAGGCAGTCAAAAAAGACTGTGGATGGGGGAGAAAGGTGGTGTTGCAGGCACCTTCCCGGGAGGAGAGCATCATGGCTCATGTCGAGGGGTTCTTGAACATATATATGTACCCCTTTACATTGGGCCCTCTTGACAGGGTCGTGCTCGAATTTTGTAAAAGGTATCAGGTTACCTTGGAGCAGGCTCACCCATCCCTTTAGAAGATAGTGCTGATGATAAGGTACTTTGCGGATAAGGTCGGGCTTGAATTCACCCTTAGTCATCTCGTCAGGTTATATCGGCCTATGCATTACCGAGGCTTGATTACTCTGCGACGTTGATCCAGTCGGCCCCTCACCGTTAACAACGAAGAGGACGAGGACCGAGGGTGGATGAGTCGATTTGTTCGAGCATGGACAGTCGATATTATCCCTGGAGAGTTTCTGCCATTTCCTGAGAAATGGAATTTCACACGTAAGTGGTACACTTGTGCTTTTACTATTTTTTTCCATAGTGGAGGCAAGCTCCGTGAATATGTTATTCTTTTTGCTTTCTGTAGCGATCCTTGGCTGGGGAACGAGGTTCCTGATTAGGCAGAATGGTCTCGTAAGCTGGCAGCTTGCTCGACTTATGATAAGTGCAAATGGCGAGACCTGTCCAAGGGGAGATGGGAGGCAAAAGATCATGGTACGTGCATAGTGGTTTGTTTTCTCAGAAAGGTACTTTCTTTTTAGCGCACTAACTCCGCTGCTGTAGGTGTTGGAGGGTTTTCCGAGATGAGGCCGCGTCCCCTCAGGGAAGAGGAAAGATTGCCAACCTCGGGATCGAGGATTGATAACAAACGAAAGGAATCATCGAAGGGTGAGGACGCTGCAGTGAAGCGAGCCCTGCTTTGAAGGTCAAAAGAGATGTGTCGGTTGATCCTGCAACCTCACAGTCCTCTATTTTTGGAAAGACGGTTTCTTTCTTGTTGCCGTCTCCCATTCCCATCGCAGGCACTTCGAGGGACATTTGAGGCCAGGGGCCGAGCGAATCGAATGGAGCATCGGCCGGCCGTACTCCCATCGGGAGTAGTTTTACTGTGGCCGATGAGGCCAAGCTAGTAAAAGTGTGTCCAACATTTGACGAAGCTCAGCGGCTTAGTTTCGTGGTGAGTTTTGGCAGCCGATACAGGATTTTTTAGTTTCACGTCTTCCATTTCTTATTGAGCTCCTTTTTCGTAGGCCTTTGACAAGCTTAAGTCCGAGCTACTTCGCCGTGAGGCCAGGCTGCGGAAAGCTTTGGATGGGGAGAAATCCCTTAGGCTTCTTTGCAAGAAAAGGGGAGATGAGCTGGTATACCTGCGTTATGAGGGGGATCAGAGTCGGAACTACGAGGGGTGTCTCAAAAAATAGGTAACCCTTGTTTTGAGCCGATGCATGCTCTTCCTTCTGCCTTTGTAGGCTAATATTCTCCTGTTTCAGCTGCAGAGAAAAATGGAGGATCTGGAACCACTTTGGGGTGAAGTTGGCCAGGTTAAGCGTGAGCGTAACGAGCTAGAAACCCAAGTTGCAGTCCAGAGGGATGTTTTAGTCAAGGCTTCCGCCCTTGAAGTCCAATTCCGGAACGCTCATGCAAATAGCCCGGTCCGAACGAGCATGATTGCGAGGCTCGAGTCTGAAATTTTAAAGATGAAGGCAGAGGTTATAGATGCTCGGACTGAAGCCGAAGTGGTCTAAACCAAGGCTGATAAGAAAGTGGTTGTCTTTTTGCAAGATGCTACCGACGCTCGAGTTGAGCTGAGAAGGGCTCTCGACTAAGAGAGTAGGAGAAAAGAGTACGTTAGATGTAATCTTGGAGGGAAACCCTCAAGGAGATACACGCCAGAGGTTTCGACCTCTCAAAAGAGATAGAGCAGGCAAAGGCGGATGAGTATGATGCTAAGTTCCTTTTGTCTGATGCCGAGGATAGCGAGGAAGAGGCCGACGGGCCATAGCCGCGAGGGGGACGTAGGATTTTCCTTTTCTGATTTTTTATATAATGCCAATATTGTAAATGGAGCTTTGTATTTTTTTAACATATGTGTACAAAAAGAAGCCTTGCAGTTTCATTTTTCATGCACTTCTTGATGTTTATTAGCCATCAGCCAGACGAACTAGTCTTCGAGTTAAGAGAACCCTTAGATGTATAATACGGCCCTGGGGCTTGTTGAGATGGCCCGTAGGCTCTTACGCATTTGGTCGGTATGACCTTTTAGTATAAGCCAGCGTTTAAGCTCTTATGCTTTTGCTCTTGGCATATTTAGTTAATTGTTTCGGGTTCAGTCTCCGAGTCGGGTTTTGACTCGAGCTCATTGGCCCTTAAGTTTTTGAATTTAAAGCTGGCCCTTTGGCTCTTACGCGTTTGTTCGGTACGACCTTTTACATGGGTTGGTGGCAGTGGCTCTTACGCTTTAGGTCAGCACGACCTTTTAAATGAGCTGGCGTTAGTGGCTATTACGCTTTAGGTTGGTAAGACCTTTTATATGAGCTGGCGGCAGTGGCTCTTACGCTTTAGGTCGATACGACCTTTTATATGGGCTAGCGACAGTGGCTCTTACGCATTGGGTCGGTACGACCTTAATGTAGGCTTTAATTTTCCTTCGTTAAGAACTTTTTGTGATTGTGTTTTGCCTGACTCTTCGATGGTTCGGTAGAACCTCGATTACGAGTCGTTATGTGGCGATGATCGAGCACCTCGGGATGTTTTGGCTCGGTGGCTGAGTATCTCGAAGCCTATAGTAGTTTGGAGCGACATGGTCGAAGCTATTTGCCTATGTCGAAGGTAGCATGTTTAAACGGTTATTTTCGAAGTACATTCGAAGTAATTGAAGTCCTGTGATTTTATAGTGACGGTCTGGCGTCCCCGAGTCTGGTTAGTTTGGCCGGTACAGCCTTATGACCATAGTCATTGTGTTTGGCCGGAGCCTTTCAGTCCCCGAGTGAAATAGTTTTGGCATCTATATCGAGGGTATGCCTTTTAGGGGTCTTACAAGTTCGATATATAGCCTTAACTTTAAAATCGGAATCATGCCTTGCTTGAGGTCTTACAGATATTATTACTTGGTACAAGTATGGTTCATGCCTTGCTTGAGGTCTTACATATATTGTTACTTGGTACAAGTATGGTTCATGCCTTGCTTAAGGTCTTACAGATATTGTTACTTGGTACAAGTACAGTCTATGCCTTGCTTGAGGTCTTATGAGACTGAGGCTGCCCACTTAGGGTCTTATGGCCTTGGGTTTTTGATAAGTCGATTGTGGTGGCTTTTGGCGGCAGTCCCCGAGTCATCAAAAATTTCCTGGCTCGGGAGCCATTTCTTGTAAACATGGTATTGTCTCATTGAGGGCTTACGAGTTTGGAGTTTCCGACCCGGAGGTCATGTGGCTTTGAGATTTCGACGCCAGTCCCCGAGTGTTCAGGATGTTTTATTGGCTTTGGAGCTGTTTTTGTAAACTTGATGTTCCTCACTGAGGGCTTACGAGTTTGAAGCTCTGACCCGGAGGTCATACGGCTTCTAATTATTGACGCGAGTCCCCGAGTGTTCGGGACGTTTTTTGGATTTGGAGCTGTTTTTGTAAAAAATATCGGACCCTTTTGAAACGTGAAATGCTTTGATGGAAAGTATTCTTCGATAACTTGGTACAAGTATACATGTTTTCGCTGTTAAGGGCTCGGTTATTCTATACGGGCACAGTTCGTTTGACCGTTTGGCCCGGTACATTATTTTCCTATTGAGACCCCATTTAGCGTATCTTGGCTTCTCCGAGAAGGTGTTCTTCCGGGGAGGATGCCCCCTAGTATTCGAGGTTGATTGAAAAGAAGCCTTGAATACTTGTTGAGTCTTCCTTAGGTAGCATATAGATGTTGCCTCGTTAAAAACCTTGCCGATAAAACCCTTCTTGGGACAAAAACCCGATCGAAGGAAAAGAGTGCAACGTATGCTTTTGGAACCTAAGGCCTTCGAGTTGGAAAGCGCTTCGGCCTTTTCGATCGGATATCTCCACTAAAGTTAGTACAAAATGTAGATGAAAAAGGGAGTCGATCATACCTTAGTGATGGCGGTGTTTCGAGCGCTGATATGTTTCAATCGCTTGTTACGAGGACGCGGTATGGTCCTTTGCTTTGTTCGGTCGGACTTAGCCGAGAATGTAGCTTGTTATTGCTATTTTATTGTTTTCTTATCCTTTGGCTCCTTCGATGGTGGAAGTATTGGTGTCGGTGCCACATCATGCACCGCGAACATCTTTTTTTCTGCATGATGTTCCCCGTAGACGATTTTTATCCCATCCTTTATCGGAAATTTTATCATTTGATGGAGGGTGGATGGTACTGCTCTCATGCAGTGTATCCACGGCGTCCCGAACAAGGCGTTGTATCTCATGTCCCCTTCAATGACATGGAATTTGGCATTTTGGTTTGTGTTGGCCACGTTTACTGGGAGGGTGATTTCCCCTTTTGTTGTTTCGTTCGCCACGCTAAACCCGTTGAGGACTCGAGAGGCGGGCACGATTTAGTCAAGCAGTCCGAGCTGCTCTACCACTCTCGACCTGATAATATTGGCTGAGCAACCTGAATCCACAAGTACGCGTTTAATTTGAAATGTATTCACAAGGAAAGAGATTACCAGTGCACCGTTATGAGGCTGAGACAAGGTCTCGATGTCCTCATCACTGAACGTGAGAGCGTCCTCGGTGTTGATACCGAATTTTTCCCTATCTATTTATATATACTCAAAATATTCTCAAATAGTATGTACATGCATATATAAGCATGCCCAAGAGTTTTGGTATTTTTCCCTTATTTTTTAAAGATCTTAAAATCAATTTGTTGTCTATTTTAATAGTACAAAATTCAATCATTATTCTCAAACTAGCATTTTTGGTGAATACTTTATTTCATTCTCATATTTACACTAAGATATAATTAAAGTAATTTTTGCGTATTTTTATACATTTGTTTGGTATTTTCTTTAGCTAAATTGCATACAATTGCAATTATGGCCTATTTTACAATTAACAGCATTTCTAATCATAGAATCACTTTTAGTATTTTCACATTAATATTTATATGTTATTAATTAGTTCAGTACCTGTAATTTATTTTTAAATCATTTATTACTATTTTTATAAAATAATAAAAGGGGAAAATTGGCTATTTAACAAACAGCCCTTATTATTTCAATTATAGCCAATTTAGCCCCATCCCCATCAAATTTTTAATTAAACCCAAATGGCCCAGTAACCCGTTTAAACCAGCCCGACCCAAGCCCCCTTTGATCTGAACTGTTGATCTTTGAGATCAACGGCCTCAATTCGCCCTTCCTTAATTAAACCTAATGACAAACCCTAATTCCCTCATTTTCATTTCAGTAGCCGCCCCTGAACACCCTCCCCCTCTCAAACTCTCTCGAGTGTTCTTGAAACCCTAATCACCTTCCCCCCATTTTCGACCTCTAACTCACCAGAACCCATGGCCTCTCAGGCCATGGATGATCTATGCTCACCTCCTATCGCTCCTATGTGCTTGGTACTCGAAGGTTCGAGGCTAGACCTCAAAGGTCTCCACCCAGACCTCCGCCGACTTGAGGTTCCCGGCCATCTCCGGCCTGGCTCCGGCACATCTTAGCCTCCTGAGCCTGTTCCCAGTCTCATCCGACTTAGATCGGACGTTTTCGAAGCCTTTCTCATTCTAGGGTTCATCTGAAAACCCTAACTATCGAGGTTCTTCTCCGGTTATCTCCAGATCTGTGTTTATTCATGCTTTATCTTGAGTTTTCAAGTGGTTACCCCAATTTTTCTTTTTAAAATCTTACTTTCAAAGTCGCCTCTTTTCTGGTTTAGGGCTTTCCAAAAATGCTTCAGTGTTTTCCGACTTTTCTTCTTCCTTTCTTATGTGTGTTTTATATTCTTATGTGTTTTCATATATACATGTTCTTCTACCATGTTTTCTGTATTTTGTTCTTCTCTCTACTATGTTTTCACATGCTATGTTTATATGCCATGTTTCTATGCTATGTCTCACATGCCATGTTCTGCTACTTGCCTTCCACTATGACTTGATATGATTCGTCTACTGCATTTTTCAACCATGTTCATTAAGTGTTCCTACTATGCCTGCTTAAGCGTATTTGCCTCTACTATCTCATCCACTCTCATTGTGTTTCAAATTAATTCCCTTACTCTATTTTACATTAAACTTTCTACTATATATGTTTGTTTCTCTTCTTTGCATTTGGTTCAAGTCGAAAACCCTAGGATTTGGGGTTTCTTGACGAGTGTGGTCTTGTATGTTTGGACTAGGGTTCCATTCGAGCCCTGGACTCTCTCAAATTCACTTTGGATCCATATAATAAGTTTGAATCCTTTTGTGTATGAACTCTTCTGATTAGCATGACAACCCCTTTTATATGTGTTAAAATCTTTCTTCAAAAGGTTTTCCAATTTGTGTTCGAATCAGAATCCTTTTTTTGGGGTTAATTGATTGCTACTGATTCTTCTTAAGTGAAGCCTCCCTACACCTTTTTCTGACTTGGTTCATTCACATAAAATTTTTGACCCTTGATTGCTTGGCTGTCAACTGATTTCCTTTCCTTAATTTGCATGACCGTGTACTATCAAAAGCCTTTCCTTAAATAACTATTATGTATTTACCCTTCTTGCATTACTTTGAAAAGTGTTTAATTAACTCCTTTCCTTATTTACCTTGCCCGTTTGAAATCAGAATCCCTTAATTAAAGGGAAACCTTGTGTGATTGATTTTCAAACTATTTTCTTACCTATTTTTACTTCTCTTCTGCATTATAAATACATGACACAATTTTTTAAACACACACATGATTTTTAATCATCACAACTCTCTTCTAAAAGCTTACACTCTTGCTTCTTGATTGCAACTTGGCTTCCTTGAGTCTACTGCTTCTCCCTACTTGCTTGTTTCTGAAAACTAGTATGCCCTTTCATTTAAACTTTTGCCCCATCCCTATATGTTTATTCTATAGTTTCATTCTTCTGTGTGGTTTGCTGTTCATGTTTCGTAGCTTATGCTGAGTATTTTTCTTTCTTTGCTTCTGCTTTCATATGAATCCCTACCCCTAACCCCCTTTATGTGTTGAGTTGAAACCTTGGCCTGACAGCATCCCAATTACTGCCCAGGCCATGGTTTGACCTTCAATACGTTCTGGACTCTCCAATGTTTGGCTAGTGGGCTGGTCAGGGGTGTGCCAGCATTTTATGTTGCTGGGCATGACCACCAGCCTGCCTTGGCATCCCTTATATCCCTCTATTGCACTTACACTTGTTCCTAGACTCTAAGTTCTGCCGCCCTCCAATGAGCCTTGCCTTGGGACCTTCAGCTCCCTCTGAACTTGGACATTGGAGGGCTGGCCCTTCCACACTGCACTTTAACTTAGTTCTGTAATGATATCTGGGTGTGAGCATTGCCTGGAGTTCTTGAAACTCCTTGGAACTTTGACACATCCCGGATAACAGAAAGGCCTTGGAACTTGATCCCGGCAGTTGGCTCATATCATATTGTTAGACCTTGGGTCTGAATTAGGCTCCTTGGATGCAGCTTAAAAGCTCTGATGTAATTTTATTTTCTGTTTGATTCATTTGGTCTGTAATAAATTTTGTAATAACTTATGGGGTTTTAGTAAAAAGGGGAGGGCTATCTGTGTATGCATAAGGGTAGATATCCTGCCTATAGGGGTTTTTTTTTCTTTGAATTTCTGCACTTTCCCATATAGAAATCATGCTTATCTCTGCACTTTCATCTATAGAAATCATGCTCACAGGGATTCTGCACTTCCATATGTAGAAACCATGCTCATAGGAATTCTGCACTTTTATATATATATATATATATATATATATATATATATATATATAGAAATCATGCTCATAGGAATTCTGCACTTTCATATATATAGAAATCATGCTCATAAGAACTCTGCATATAATATAGATATCCTACTCATAAGAATTCCGCATGTAGGAACCNAGATATCATGTCTACAAGGTTTCTGCACTTCTCCACATAGATATCATGCTCATAGGGAATTACCACACTTCTGTACTCATGTATCTTGCCTACAGCTTTGCACATTTGCATATCACATGTAGATACCATGTCTATAGGTTTATGCATCCACATAGATATCATGTCTATAAGGTTTCTGCACTTCTCCGCATAGATATCATGTCCATAGGGTTGCTGCACTTCTACACATATAGATATCATGTCTATAGGTTTATGCATCCATATAGATACCATGTCTATAGGAATTTTGCATCTCCACATGGATACCACGCCTATAAGTAACCAGGAATCCAGACTCTACGCATGCATTGTTCACTAGGCAAACCTATTTATAGGATTAAAAACTAACAGTATTCAGATACCATGCCTATAGGATTTCTGCGCTCCTGCTACGCCTATAAAAAGTGTTTAAATTTACGACGCTAGAAAGCATGCCTATAGGAATTATCAATCAAATCTGAATCACTCGTTTTAAGATTAGCACTAATTACAGAACTCGCACCATTCTGTTAAAACTGGCAACTTTCTTAATCAGTTTGTTTCTTTATTCCTGAAACCAGTAGATGACATGCCTATAGGTCATCACGTAGGCAAACAAGTATGTAGTTAATTAATTGCACTGGTCTTCGATAAGTTGCAGCCAGGCGAGCCTAATGCGAACTTCTTGCCTGAAAATATGTAATGAACCAACCTGCCTAACGTTAAGCATAATTTCGACCTAATCAGTACATGTAAGACATGCTAAACTACATGATTTTCTGTGATTAAAGGAGGTTTATCTGAGCCTTAATTGTTTTGTGCTCCCATAACTGCTTTCATGTGTTTTGCTTGATGCCTTAGTATTTTAACCTTTTTAAACCTCTGAAAAGCCAAGCTTCCTCCCTTTAGGACTAGTAGTCCTAAAAGCCTCCAGGACTGATAGGTGGGACGGGTAATAGCATGCAATAAGTAAACGAGACTATTTCGCGCTTAATACCTTAACGGGGTGGGAAGGGTAGACATGGAGATGATGATCACACGATAACACTACGCGTACGATTGATTACCGGTGTTGTGTGGATGATCCATGTAATTTATAAACCTAGGACCCCTTTCCTTATACAACTTTGTATAATATCAATAAAATCCTGTCTTTTCAACTACTCAAAACTCCTCCTTAATTTTACTGCATTATTCTTTTTCTTCCAAATTTTTCTTTTTTGTTTATTCAATGTATTGATTAATTTTCTGCGTTTAGTCCCCCCTTTAAACAAATTGTATATCATCTAGACCTCGATCCTACATACTTGTCACGTATCTGTTTGCAACCCTTATGTGTAAAATCATTTGTGTATCTATTTGCATTAAAGTCAAGCATGGCCGGGAACCACACTAGTGGATCTTGAGGGGTGCCTAACACCTTCCCCTTGAGATAATTTCTAGCCATTACCCAAACTCTGGTTTTCAAACTCAAAAACTCTTAGTGTCCTAATGCACTTAATCATTAGGTGGCGACTCTTCAAATTCAAAAACCCAATTCCCAAACGGGAATAGAGTTGTCTTCCCGAATGTCGTAAACCCGATTTCGCGAGAAAAAGGGGGCGTCGACAATACCGGTGCCCGAAAACAGTTGCTTGAATAGGACAATGGGTTGGTTGAAGAGGTAAAAATATTAAGACAACACATGGCGGACATGTATCAGGCTTGGATGACTGGGAAGGCATTACCCCCGCCACCACCTAGCTTCCTAGATGATGCCCTTACCCAAGCTCCGGACACAATGCCGGATGATCCCCATACTCTCCAGATCCACCCATTTATCACAGCTTTCCCAACCGTCCTTGTAGCTCCATCACTCATCCTCCAATTACCTCTCCCCAAAATTTCCCTCCTGTCACATCCACTATCCCCAACAATGAATACCCACTCCAAGTTCATGATGCCCAATATTACCCCTCAGAGGTTGCCCACAAGCTTCCCTACTCATACAAACAGGGCCCGCGGGATGAGCCTCATGTTGAAAATGAAAGGTTCACGGGAAGAGAAGGGCGAGACGGGATACCCAGGAGGCTGAAAGACATAGAACAGTCCATAAGGAATAAGCAAGGAATGGGAGACCAGGGTAGCATGACTTACAAAGAACTGTCTGTGTCCCCTGATGTTCGCCTGCCCGCAGGGTTCAAAGTGCCAAAATTTAACTTGTATGATGGGTGTGGAGATCCGGTAGCCCACTTGAGGGTCTATTGCAGTGAAATGAGAAGCGTTGGAGAGAAAGATGACCTGTTGATGGCATATTTCAGTAAGATCCTGACTGGGGCAGCTTTGGACTGGTATACTCGTCAAGATGTTGGTAAGTGGCCTACATTGGGTGACATGGCTCAAGATTTTGTTTGATACTTTCAACACAAATCAGGCGTTACCCCAAACCGCTCCTCCCTATCTAGAATGGAAAAAAAGCCGGAGGAAAGCTTTAGAGAGTTTGGGCTCAGATGGAGGGAGCAAGCTGCTCGAGCCAGTACCCTGATTGGTGAAGAAGAAATGGTTGAGCTGTTCCTACAAGCCCAGTGGCCCACCTACTTCAGTCATTTGATCCCGGCCTTGGGAAAGCCTTTCAATGATGTGTTGAAAATGGGGGAGCTAGTAGAAGAGGGAATCAAGACAGGCAAAATCCTGTGTTGTTCGAAAGACATTCAGAACATCCCAGTAAGCTTGGGTGGAAGAAAGAGAAACAGAAAAGATGATCCGATGGGCTTTCCCGATCAACACTTCCATCCTCGACATCGTCCCCGTGGATATCCTTGTGCACCAGATGACCCTCCCCAATGCCACTTCTCTCCACAGAACTCCCAAAGGCGTACATCACTTTCCCAGTACCCAGCTCCACAAAATGCCTATCTACCCCCACGAGCCTACCGTAAACCCCCTGGATCGGGTTTCCGGCCCAATCAAGCCTTCAAGAATGAGAGGTTACGGAAGAAGAAAACCTACACTCCATTGGGAGTGTCATATGCCAGTCTGTTCCAGAGGCTAAGGAAATTGGACATGTTGAAGCCAACCCAGATAAAAATGCCAAACCCTCTTCCAAAGAAGTTTGATTTTTCTCAAAGGTGAGCATATTGCTCAGATGCCCCGGGGCATGACATAGAGAAGTGTTGGAATCTGAAGAATGCGATTCAGAAGCTTATTGATGCAGGCGACATTGTCATGCAAAATCCAGATGCAGCAGACACCAGCCAAAGTCCATCGCCTGTGCATAATGAGACGCATATGGTGGGTGTGATTTATTTTGAAAAGGAATGTGAGAATTCTTTTGGGAGCCTCGGAGGCCCACGTGCTACTAAGCTTTCAACGCTATCATAGGGTGATCTTAAGAACGAGCCGGCAAAAGGAACCCAAAAGCAACTTGTTAAGAACAATGTGATGAAGACTTGCGAAGTTCCTAGTATTGTTGATGCAGAATTTAGTGGCTAAGATACCGTGCTTGGTAATTGGAAAGATGCTCCATTTCTTGGTCAGTCGGAGAGGAGCTTTGGTGGTTTAGTTTGCTGTCATTTCTGTGTTCCGGTTTATTTCAGGGTTGTAATCCGGATATTGTCTTGTGACTCAAACCCTTTTATCCTTTATTTTGTCTAGTTACTTTAGTCGTAGTGTCTCATTTAGTGTTATCTAGGTTTGTTTTAGGGTTGTACCCCAGTTTATTTTGCTTGTTTTGTTGATTCAAATCCTTTCACCGTCTGTCTAATGCAATTCTCTGTTTTCTGCTAAAACTAGTCATTTTTTAGTTCTCTTCTCTTTTTTCAGTTCTTTTCATGATGGTTCTAGTGACATGACATGCACAACACAATTCTCAGCCTGATCTTTAAAAGTCAGTTTAGTCAGGAAGCAATGGAATAATTTTTTTGAAGATGATAGGGACATTTGAGGGAAATAAGTAAGGGCATTTTGAGGTCACTTCAAGCCCAAATTGTATGAAACTGGGGCAGATAGAACATAAAAAACCCCTATATTAATGTATCATGCCGCATCAGATTGAAGCTAAGGGCAGGTTTGCTCAAATTGGCAGGGTCCGTTCGTGGTAATGAGAGCGAGGGTGTTGCCCACTGGTGCTTTGTAGTTGACAGATATAGAAGGCGAATGTGTGGATATGGTTATCAAGTCTGGTACAATCAAAAGATGTTATAAATGTGTTCCTCGGTTTGTTTAATTGTGTTATTGTACTTGGCATGTTTTGGAAATTGGAATGACGAAGGCATTTTGTTCTGCTATCTAAACACTTTATCCTTCGTTACCCCTTTGAGCCTTATTTGTTTTCTTTCATACCCCTCTTTCAGAATCAGTAGCAAAGATCAGAAACACAAGCGTGAAAGATAAGTAAGGGAAAAAGAGAAAAGAAAAAGAATAAAAAGAGAGAGAAGAAAAGGAAGAAGAAAGAAGAAAAAAAAGAAGAGGAAAAAAAAAGAAAAAGAGCAGAAAAAGAAAAAGAAAAAGAAAAAAAAACAACAAAACAACAAAAAGAGAAAAAGGAAGAAAGAAAAGAAAAGAAGAATCACAATAACAAAGTAATTTCTATGACATGAACTACGTTCGACCTGATTCCTTTAAAGGATACGTAGGCAGCCTCACGGTTCGGTCCCATCAAAGTAAAAATCCAAAGTCCCCAAGCAAAGAAACTGGGGCAGAAGTTGCGGTTATTGTAAGAAATCCGATTTCGAAAGTTGTAATTTTGAACCCAGTTGAGTTGTTTTGAGCCTTTTGATACCCTTTCTTCCTAACCCTATCCAAAGCCCACATTACGGTCCAAAGAAAGACCTTTCGACCAGTCTTCGAGAGATGCCAAGTCGAGCAAGTAGAGGTGATTCATATCAGGGGCAACACTCCGTTCTGAACAAAGAGAAGAACAAAATGAGAGAGTCTTATTGGTGAAAACCTTCACGGGCACCATAAGGCGACTGTGAGTTGAGAGAAAGACCAAAATGAGAGAGGCTTGATGGTGAAAACCCTTCGGGCACTACAAGTCGAATAAGGATTGTGAATCAGATTGGATAAGCGGAGCATTGAAGCCTAGTTTCACGGCAAAAAGGTAAGACAAGAGCTGAACATCAGATTTGCTTAACAGAATAGGCCGCAGGTGCATGTCATGGTCATTAGAGTTGGTATCCACATCCGATAGGTTTCTACTTTGTAGTTTTCTTGTTAGGAATCATCTCTTTCCATTGTCCTCTACTCTGTCCCTTTTGTCTTGTTTACTTCCTCTTCCTGAGTCTGTTTGGTCAGAACAAGTGAGAAATGATTTCAAAATTTGCCACCAGCTTTCCAATTGCACAAAACGGGGTCTGGCTAATACATCAAAGTGTCACAAGTCAGGAAAGAACAACAAGTGCACTGAGTCGTTAACAATCAACATCTTTAGGATCCATGTGAAATACAAAGGTTTGGCATATATCAATTCAGGAATAATGCAACAGATGGAAGGTGTTAGGTGAATGGATCAAAGGTATTTTCGGTGAAACATGAAGGTTTGGTACATATCAATTCATGAACAATGCAACAAGATGGAGGGTGTTAGGTGAACGGATCAAAGGTATTTTTGGTGAAACACGAAGGTTTGGTACATATCAATTCATGAACAATGCAACAAGATGGAGGGTGTTTGGTGAACGGATCAAAGGTATTTTCCGTGGTAGGATTGACAAAAAGGTGGTTGACCAGTGACAAGCAGGGTCTTCGAGTGGAATCAAAGTTATCATGACAAGTGAAGGAACAATAGACCTCAAGGCCAGAGCCAGTGGTTTAAGTCAAGAAAGAACAACATGCACAATGAATGTGTGGCATTTGACGTGCTTTGAGATTCATGTGAAACACAAAGGTTTGGTGGATTTTGGTTCATGAGCAAGGCAACAAATAGAGGGTATTGGTTTTTGAACGGAGAAGAGGTATTTTCTGTGATAAGGGTGACAGAGAAAGTGGTGAGTCAATGAACAAGCAAGGTCTTCGAGTGGAAATCAGTTATCATGAGAAGTGAAGGAGCAATCTCCCTCAAAGTCAAGCCCACAAACCAACCACCATATTTTTAAACTGACAAAAATTTTCTTTGATTGGAACAGGGGCAGAAAATTTTGTTTGTTTCGGAGAAATCCTCCGTAAGGGAAGAGCAAGCACCAGACAAGTTTGTCGGTAAATTGTCAGGACCCTCCTGGAAAATGGGACCTAGTTTAAAATTCAAAACAATCATGAGTAGTAAAATTTAGCATAAATGTATCCCAAAGGAATATAAGTTGGCTTCAAGGTTTGCATGTTTAGGATATGATCCAATTAGGAGTTTCTCAGGCCCCTCCTGGAAAATGGGACCTAGTTTAAATTTCAAAACAGTCATAAGTAGAATAATCTAGCATAAGTGTACCCCAAAAGAATATAAAATGGTTTTAAATTTCGCATGTTGGAGATAAGATTCAATTAGGAGTTTTCAGGACCCTCCTAAATAATGGGACCTAGCTTTAAGATTGCTGTTAGATAACAAGATGTAGCGAAAATAATACCTTTAGAAGATATAACTTAGATTTAAAATTGTTGTTTAATTAGGAATTGTCAGGACCCTCCTGGATAATGGGGAGTAGTTTAAGACCCTCTTAGATAACAAGATTTAGCGAAAATCACACCTTTAGAAGATATAACTTAGATTTATAATTGTCGTTTATTTAAGAGTTGTCAGGACCCCCTGGATAATAGGACCTAGCTTTCAAATTCTTAGTAATATTTGGTCAAATGATTCAGTTTACACTCACATATGTGCCCAGCTACCAAACTGGGGCAGAAAATTTTCTTTGTTTTGTCTATTTTTGTTGAAATCAGGTACCCACTTGGAGAACAGGGAGAAGTAGTTCAAGTTTTAGCAATCAGGAGCCCGCCTGGAGAGCATGGGAATACATTTCAAGTTTAGCAGTCAGGAGCCCGCCTGGAGAGAATGGGAATACATTTAAAAGTTTAGCAGTCAGGAGCCCGCTTGGAGAGCATGGGAATACATTTCAAGTTTAGCTATCAGGAGCCCGCCTGGAGAGCATGGGAATACATTTCAAGTTTAGCAGTCAGGAGCCCGCCTGGAGAGCATGGGAATATATTTCAAGTTTAGCAATCAGGAGCCCGCCTGGAGAGCATGGGAATACATTTCAAGTTCAGCAGTCAGGAGCCCGCCTGGAGAGCATGGGAATACATTTCAAGTTTAGCAGTCAGGAGCTCGCCTGGAGAGCATGGGAATACATTTCAAGTTTAGCAGTCAGGAGCCCGCCTGGAGAGCATGGGAATACATTTCAAGTTCAGCAGTCAGGAGCCCGCCTGGAGAGCACGGGAATACAATTCAAATTCAGCAGTCAGAAGCCCACCTGGAGAGCACGGGAATACAATTCAAGTTCAGCAATCAGGCGTCCACCTGGAAAAAGGGAAAGCATCTCAAAATACAGTTCAAGTTCAGCAGTCAGGCGTCCACCTGGAGAAAGGGAAAGCATCTCAAAGTACAATTCAAGTCGACAACAAAGGGATTTCACCGGGAGTATACAAGTTAGCATGGCAACAAGAGCTGCAGGATCAAGTTTGAAGAGATAGATAAGTTTTGTAATTCATAGACCATAGTTTTAGTCTAGCTTCTTTTTATTTTTGACATGGTGTAATAAGGGGTTCAGTAACAGTAGCAGCAGCAGCAACACTGAAACCACAACTTCATGGTAGTCCCAGCTACCAAACATTCCTGAACTACACTGACCTGATTCCTTTTTAGCCAAGGATATGTAGGCAACCTCAGAAGCAAGGCGCGGTCAAATCTTTCAAAAATGCTTCCCACGGAGTATTCAAACGGGCAAAAATCGCTCGTATCCACTCACTTATCTTTGCACGAAAACTCTTCGTGTTTTCGAGCAAAGAGGGGAAGCTGTGAGCACGTGATTTTTGCCCTATATTAATTACTCCCATACATTCAAAATAAAATAATTTCTTTCAGTGTTTACAATTCTGTGGATTTTCGTGGCATTTTCTGTTAATTGTGTGCATTTTTGTCTGTGCATTTTAATTGGTGAAAAACATGCGCAGGAAGGGCATGAGTACACCACAGCGGTACTCAGTAAGTGCCAAGCCTAACCTCGGTCGGGTCGTGACGAGGAAGGTCAGGGCCCTACTGAGATTAGATAATAATATAAAGTTCGACAGTGTAGATAAGGGCAATATAAATAAGTGCAACAGTAAAAATATCACAGGATATAAGACAACTACAACTGATACAGAGGCAAACAATCACAAGGATAATAACCAGGGATCTCTCAGTATCCCGAGGATCCCTTAGTATCCTCAACATGTATATCCGGGGATCTCTTGGTATCCCGAGGATCTCTGGGTATCCTCAATATGTGCTAGGGATATCTTGGTATCCCGAGGATCTCTTGGTATTCTCAATACATATATCAGGGATCTCTTGGTATCCCGAGGATCTCTTAGTATCCTCAATATATGTGCCAGGGATCTCTCGGTATCCCGCACCTCAGCTCGATCATAAATACGTACAGGGGATCTCCCGGGATGCCTTCCCGTAGCCCCAAAACGAAATGCACAACAATAGCAGAAAAAGGATATACTCAATTAAGCTCAACTTCATACCAAGGCAAAACAGGTAATTCTAACCTAGCATGCTTCACGTAATACAAATAAGGCAATTAAAACAAATAGAGCAATTTAGTCAAATAGACATGCTCCTCTAGACTAACAGCAGACTATGTTTCCAAATAATGTAAGCAAGAAACGGAAGAACACAATTTAAGGCTATTTTTAATGAAAAGCCGGATTTTCTACAATTAGCACAAGTACGCACTCATCACCTCACGTACAAGGCATTTCAAGTATCACGATATCAATCCTAAGGGGAGAGTCCCTCACACAAGTTTAGACAAGCCACTTACCTCGAATCGGCTCAATTATCAACCCGAAACCACGTTCTTGCCACGAGTATTCGACACCAAATGGCCCAAATCTATTCAATTAAATTTTATAATTTAAATAACACTTCAAGTAACTGATTCTACAATTAAATTCTAAGCTAATACGCGAAATTAGGTAAAATGACCAAAACGCCCCTCGGGCCCACGTCTCGGAATCGGGTGAAATTTATATTTTCAGAATCTTCACACTCTCACGAGTTCATACATACCAAGAGCACTGAAATCGGAGTCCAAATGGCCCCTCAAATTCTCATGTTAAAGTCTCTTAATCTCAAGCCCTAATTCTTCAATTTTAGGCCTAGATTCCATGATTTACTAGGTCGATTTCACATTAGAAACGAGTTTTAAGACCAACAATCTTGCCTCCAAGTGATTCCCCTAGAATACTTCTTCAATCCCCTTCAAAGAGCTCCAAAAACGATTAAAATGGTGGAAATAGACCCCAAAGTCGCGGAACCCCCTTTTAAAACATTCTGCCCAGCAGATTCCGCATCTGCGGCCTTGGGACCGTTTCTGCTGTCCCGCATTTGCGGAACAAAGGTCGCTTCTGCGACTCATCACTTAAATGCCCAGATTCCGCATCTGCGGCTCCCCGCCCGCAGATGCGGTACCGCTCCTGCGGAAAATTTATCGCTTCTGCGATTCCTGATGATTTTTCCCAATTTCTCGCTTCTGCGGTCACTGAGCCGCACCTGCGGCGCCGCACCTGCGGATCCCAAACCGCAGGTGCGGTTATGACAGAACCAGTAGCTGAAGCTGCAACATTAACTCCAAAACCTCCTCCGTCAACCACCCGAAATCATCCCGAGGCCCTCGGGACCTCAACCAAAGGCACCAACAAGTCTAATACCACTGTCCAAACTTGTACCATTCCTTAAAACACCTAAAACAACATCAAAACCTCAAATTAACCATGGATTCAAGCCTAAGAACTCTAAATTTCTCAAAATACACTTTCGATCAAAAAGTCTATCAAACCTCGTCCGAATGACCTGAAATTTTGCACACACGTCACATTCAACACTACGGAGCTACTCCAACTTCCGGAATTCCATTACGTCCCTCGGATCGAAATCTCACTATCGAACCGGAAATTTCAAAAATCCATCTTTCGGCATTTCAAGCCTAAATTAGCTACGGACCTCCAAAACACAATACGAACACGCCCCTAAGCCCGAAATCACCCAACGGAGCTAACAGAACTATCGGATTTCCATTCCGAGGCCGTCTTCACACTGTTCCGACTATGGTCAAATTTCCAAGACTTTAGCTCTCATTTAGGGACTAAGTGTCCCAAAACTCTCCGAAATTCAAATCGAACATCCCGGCAATTCAAAATAGCAAAAATAAACACGGGGGAAGCAGTAAATAGGGGATCGGGGCGTAAATTCTAAAAACAACCGGCCGGGTCGTTACGAAATTGATACCTTTCGGGTTGTTGGGTAAAGCTAGAAGATGACAGGAAGGTTTGGTAAGGAGAGTGCGGAGGAACCGAGAATCCGTAGGTTTAGAGACTCCTAAAAGAACTAATTTACCAAAAAAGGCTCAAAGTTGGTTTTATTTTCTGGAATCATTGATCCAACTTATGTAATAAACCCATAAAGCAAGGGCAAAAGTGTGTCAGTGATAATAAAGTGTCTGATTTGGAGCCCGTTTGGATGGGCTGGCTTTTAAGCCAAAATAGCTTTTAAGCCATAAGTTAGGAATTCTAGCTTTTGGCTTTTGACTTGTTTTTGGATTTTTAGCTTAAAAATAAGTGCTTAACAACACTTTTTTACTCTATCCAAACACTACAAAATGGCTTAAAAGTTATTTTGGCTTAAAAGCACTTAAAATAGGCCAATCCAAACGGGCACTTGGTCATGCCAAGATGACGTAACATTTGAAGCTATAATAATTTTTGTTAATTACCGTTTTACCCTTCGGCGTACCAAAATCTTCACTTATTATATAGTTAAAATTAAAATATTAAAATTAGAAGTTTATTTAATTTTTATGGTTAAATTTATTTTAAAATATTTAACTATGTTTTTACACTATCAACTAAACATGATGAAATTACATTGTGATTACGTTGTGATAAATAAACAAGACTATTTAATTACTTTATTGTGAAATTACTATGTTCTTAATCTTTTACGCTCTGTGATGTGTATTTTGTTTGGGATTAAGATATAGTAGTACTTATATAGTTATTGTTGTTGTGTCTTTTAAGCAAGTCTAGTGCAAAATGTATTGGAAATACTGTACAAGTCACTAGCTAATTAATTGATTTGATGTTTCGAGCTTTATTTGCTTCACTATGCATGAAGTCATTTTATTTATCTATCTATATCATAGTAAAAGGAGAGTAGTGAAGCATGTAGTTACGCCAAGTAGCAAGCTAAAATAAAGCCACTTGGCAATTTTAGGACAACAATAATAATTAAAAATAATAAATGGAAACACAATTAATGGAAGTAGTTGAATGAAATAGATCTTATACTGTAACGACCCGACCGGTCGTTTTGAGCTTTTGCACTTGGCTCGCCAGTTCTCGGGCATGTCTAGCCCCGTATTATGCATTATGACTTATGTAAATCATTGATTTTGGTTTCAGGGCAATCGGAATGAATTTGGAAGAACAGTTCCCAGTTTGAAGCTTGAAATTTGAAAGGTTTGACCAAGTTTTTGACTTGTTTGTAAATGATCTCGGATTGAAATTTTTATGATTTGGTTAGCTCCGTTAGATGATTTGGGACTTAGGAGCGTGATCAAAATGTGTTTTGGAGGTCAGGAGTAGATTTAGGCTTGAATTGGCGAAATTGAGTTTTTTGCGTTTTTCGATTGATAGGTGAGATTTTGATATAGGGGTCGGAATGAAATTTCGGAAGTTGCAGTAGCTTCGTAATGTCATTTGGGATATGTGTGCAAAATTCAGGTCATTTGGACGTGGGTTGGTTGGATTTTTGATCAAAAGCGGAATGCGGAAGAATTTAGAACCTTAGGCTTGAATTCGATGAGTTTTGGTGATTTTGATGTTGTTTGAGGTGTTTTGAAGATAGGTATAAGTTTGAATAAGGTTATGAGATATGTTTGTGCTTTTGGTTGAGGTTCCAGGGGCCTCGGGGTGATTTCGGATGGTTGACGGGGAGTTTGAAGATTTATTGCAGCTGCAGATTGTGCTGCTTCTGGTATTTCCGCACCTGCGGATAGGGGACCGCAGGTGCGGCGCCGCATATGCGAAAGAGGGGCCGCAGAAGAGGACAGAGGTGCGCTTGGCTGGGACCGCAGAAGCGGTTGTGTGGCCGCATCTGCGAAGGCGCAGGTACGAAGAGCCCATCCCAAATGCGGAAAGGGCCGGTTAAGTGAAGAACCGCAGAACGGTTCATTGGCCGCAAATGTGGTACCGCAGAAGCGGTAATTGGACCGCAGATGCGGAAATGTCTGGACAGAAATATAAATTAGTTCCTTCTCGATTTTCAGAAGGTTTTCTCACTTTTTAACACGAATTTTGGAGCTTTGGGCGATTTTGAAGAGAGAAATCAAGGAGACATCATCGAGGTAAGGTTTTGGATTATGATAACTCATTTTTATGGTGTTAATGCATGGATTAGAGCTGTAATTAAAGGCAAAGTTAAGAAACTAGGGCTTAGAAACCTAGGCCTTTGATTGAGGTTTTTGAAGACCATTTGTGGTTGGATTTTGGAACTTTTTATATGTATGAACTCGTGGGGAGATAAGGGATATAATGATGTTAATTTTATCGAATTCCGAGACGTGGGCTCGGGGGTCGGGTTTTGGTAATTTTGGATTTTGTGATTTTTTTGATCATTTTCGAGTGGGCTTCGTCCCTTTAACATAAATTAATGGTTACGTTCTGATTTTGGTAGATTCGGAGCATCCGGAGATCGATTCGAAAGGCAAAGGCATTGCAAGCTAGATTTCGGACCGGATTGAGGTGAGTAATAATTTTAAATGTTGTTCTGAGGGTATGAAACCCCAGATTACACAACGTTCGGTTGTGTTGAGGTGACGCACACGCTAGATGACGAGTGCGGGGTCGTGCACCGTTGGGGATTGTGACTTAGTCCATCCCGAATGACCATTTTTCTGTATATTTGGTAGCTAATTGTTTGATATTATTATACTTTGGGCTAAATGTCATGTTTGGGCTTCATGCCAACTGTTTGAACCCTTAGTGTCACGATCCAGATTTCCCACCCTCGGGAGTCGTGATGGCGCCTACTCGTAGAAGCTAGGCAAGCCACGAACTTAGAAATCATTAACTCTTTTTGTTTTTAATTCCTTTTTAACCAATTAAATTTACCGGAAATAAACAAATAAATTACACCGAAATATGAAATTTAACGGAAGTCTTAAATAAAATATAAAACCAAAATATCCTGAAGACCAACACATGCCTCTAACCAGAACCTGGTGTCACAACATCCACGAACTGTCTAGGATTACTACAAATAAGTGTTTGAAAGAAAAGAACATAGTCTGTCTCGAGTACAAATGACAACAGAACATAAGACTGATAGAAGAGACGCCGGGCCTACGAACGCCAGCAGGACTACCTCGGAGTCTCGGACTGAAGGATAGCTCCCAATCTACTGGTGATGACCAAATGCTACTCCGGGGCCTGGATCTGTGCAAAAGAGCAGAGAGTGTAGTATCAGCACAACCGACCCCATGTGCTGGTAAGTGCCTAGTCTAACCTCGGCGAAGTAGGGACGAGGCAAGGACCAGACTACCAAATAGACCTGTGCAGTTATATAATGTACAGCGAAAAGTACAACAGGAATAAACAAGTAAGGATGGGAGGCGGAAACACGTTGCGGGGAGATAACAGTTCCGAATAAAGCATCAAGTAAGGAAAGGAACAACATAACTACAATGTCAACAAGAAACAGAAATCAAATAAGTGCACGGCATCACCCTTCGTGCTTTTACTCTCGTCCTCACCAAGCAATAATATAATGAAAACGTGCACGGCATCACCCTTCGTGCTTTTACTCTCTTTCCTCACCAAAGAAATTAGAATAATAAAATGTGCACGGCATCGCCCTTCATGCTTTTACTCTCTTTATTCACATATAATCAATAGAATTGGCACGGAATGGTACATCGTGCGGCACGGCATCACCCTTCGTGCTTTACACTCTTTCCTCACAATAGCAAACAATGCACGGAATCACCCTTCGTGCTTTAACACTCTTCCTCACCCAAACAATAATCACAAACAAGGGCAAGGGAAATAAACAAGAACATATAGGAATCCCGGCCAGGGAACAACGATTTAGCAATTAAATCCCGGCAAGGGAGCAACAAGTAAACAATTTAATCCCGGCAAGGGAACATTTCAACAACTCTTTCTCTATCTTTCACTTGTACTTCATAACTCAATTTACCACTTGAGCTAATGCTCCAAATGGTTCAATCATCTCATACTTTCACAATTCACAATATAACTCGAGCCAATGCTCCAAGATGTTCAAAGGTCTCAATTCCTTCCACAACTTTTCACAACAACTAGAAATCATCACCAAAGCATAAAGGATACAATGAAACCAAATATTCACGATGTAAAGACTCACGGTCATGATAGATCCCAACGTCTAGATAGTCGTAACCATGCCTATACGTCGTACACGACTAATACCACATAGCAAATAGGACTCAACTCCTAATCCCTCAAGCTAAGGTTAGACCAAACACTTACCTCGATGCCTTGAACACAACTCAAGTCTCAATTATGGCTTTACCCTTTGATTCCACCGCCAATTCGCTCGTATCTAATCACAAATTACTTAATTACATCAATAAGTGCTAAATGAATCAACCCCAATGCATGAAAATGAGTTTTCCAAAGTTTTACCCAAAAAGTCAAAAATTGCCCCGGGCCCCGTGGTCAAAACTCGAGGTTCGAACCAAAACCCGATTACTCATTCCTCCACGAACTCAAATATATAATTTGTTTTGAAATCGGACCTCAAATTAAGGTCCAAATCCCCAATTTTTGAAAAACCTAGGTTCTACCCAAAAGACCCAATTTCCCCCATGAAAATCTTTGATTTTAAGTTGATATCATGTTAAAAGATGTTAAGGAGTGAAAAAATAAGTTAGAAATCACTTACCAACGTTTTGGAGAAGAAAGGTTGTTTGAAAAATCGCCTCTTATGACTTGGGGTTTTGAAAAATGAGAAAATAACTGAAAATCCCGTCTATATATACATCTCTCAGGACCGCTGTGCGGACCGCACAAAACGGACTGCGGCCGCACAGCCCTTCCTGACCCTGTGCGGACCGCACAAAGTCGACTGCGGCGGCACAGCCCTCCACCGCGCCCGCATGAAGTCGACCGCGGACCGCACTGACTCCCTCCTCCGCGGCCGCACACTATTTTTCGCGGACCGCGCTAGCGGGTTCAGAGAGCTGAAATTGCTCTGAACCTGCAATATGTGAGTTTTTAAGCCTAAGACCTCCAGGAACCTACCCGAAACTCACCCGAGCCCTCGGAACTCCAAAGCAAAAGTGCATACTAACTCAAAAACATCATACGAACTTATTCGTGCGATCAAAACGCCAAAATAACATCATAAACATTGAATTAAACCTCAAAATCCATGAATTCTTTCAAACTTCATAAAACATCAAATTTTTCAATTTAGGTCTGAATCACGTCAAACGACGTCCGATTTCAACCAAATTTCGTAGGAATGACTTAAACCATATATAAGACCTGTACCGGGCGCCGGAACCAAAATACGGGCCCGATACCAACACGTTCTAATCAATTTTCATTTCAAATTTCCTTAAACAATTTCAGAAAATAATTTTACAAAAAAATTCATTTCTCGGGCTTGGGACCTCGGAATTCGATTCCGGGCATACGTCCAAGTCCCATATTTTCCTACGGACCCTCCGGGATCGTCAAATCACGGGTCCAGGTCCGTTTACCCAAAATGTTGACCAAGGTCAAATTTAGTCATTTTAACATCAAAACTTAGCATTTTCACAGAATTTCATACTTAAGCTTTCCGGCTACGCGCCCAGACTGCGCACGCAAATCAAGGCTACTCTAAATGAGGTTTTCAAGGCCTCGGAGACATAGAATTCAATTAAAAACAGGTGATGACCCTTTGGGTCGTCACATTCTCCACCTCTAAAACAACCATTCGTCCTCGAACGGACAGAAGAAGGAAGTACCTGAGTCCGGGAAAATATGAGGATAACGGCTCCGCATATCAGATTCGGACTCCCAGGTCGATGCCTCAGGAGGCTGACCTCTCCACTAAACACGAACAGAAGGAAAATTCTTCAATCTCAACTGAAGAATCTGCCGGTCTAGAATAGCTACCGGCTCTTCCTCATAAGACAAGTCCTTGTCCAACTGGACAGTGCTGAAATCTAACACGTGGGCTGGATCGCCGTGATACCTCCGAAGCATGGACACATGAAACACTGGATGCACGGCTGATAAGCTCGGCGGTAAAGCAAGTCTATAAGCCACCTCTCCCACTCGATCAAGAATNTATATCTCTTCACTGTCAACACTAGCATACTTCTCACTTGCTTCTGAGCTCTCTTCATCAGCATAGTCCATGTCTTCTGAGCTACTCTCTTCTTCTGAAGAAGAATCAGATTGTTGTCCATGTTTTAAATCATATACATAATCACTATTCTGCTCCTCTTCCAAGTTTGTGCCACTGATAAGCTTCAAATAATTACTTTGGATTTCTCCGCGGTCCATGTCATAGGTTGCTTCGACATTTTGTGAGTTGAACACATTTGCCTTCTCTTTTTGGTTTGATGTTTGCCCCACTTCCATTTGTTTCACATTATCAATTTTATCACTCTTTGTGCTCGTATCTTGTTTCATGGGATCTGGTTGGTCTTTATCTCCTTCTAGTTCCAGCACTCCACCTATCTCATGTTCAGTAACTGGTTTTTTCTTTCTATTCCTCTTCTTTTTCTTGGTGCAGCCCACAATCTCCTGAGTGGCCGCTCTTACCTTTTCTCCACATTTTTCTTTTCCTTTTCCAGGCACTTCCTCAAGTCGAGGGAGCTGTTGAGGAATGCTAGGTTCTTTAATGGTGATACCCTTATTTTGCTTATTGTTATGGTTGGTTGGCACTTCTTGAACATTACTACCTCTGTTAACTTCCATGTTGTGTTGTTGGCCTAATGGAATTGTCTGCCCTTTACTGCATCATGTGAGGAATTATTTCGATTCACTCCTGTGCCTTGCCGATAGTTTGATGTTACATTCTTTATCTTTGATCCTCTTTTACTCTTGACAGTTTGAAAATCATCTTCATCTTTGTTCACATTCTCCTCCTTTTTGGTTTGTTCTTCCCTTTGTAATTTGATCCTCTCAGCCCTGATCTTGTTTCTACATTGACTTTCCAGGTGTCCTTGCATCTTGCAATATAAGCAGTAGCTTGGAACCTTTTCATATTCAATGTCAAGCCATTTGCCATCATCTGATCCGTCAAGCCTTTTGTAACCAAGCCATATCTGATCCAATTTTGGTTTCAACAAATCAATTTCAACTTTTACTTTGGCGACATTTCCTCTAGACTTAGAATATGTCGCCTGATCAGGAGCAACTGCAACTCCCACCTCTGTTACTAATTTTGAAATAACTTGCCAGTTGAACAAGTGCCATGGTAGCTGGTGAATTAAAATCCAGACTGGAACAATGGACGTCTCTTCCTCCGGTTTAAAATCTGGAGTCCATTTTAGGATTTTCATTGGGGCCTCTCCAATATCAATGTATTCCTTGAAGAGGATGTGCTTGTAATCAACTTCATTGGAAAAATCGATATACACATGTTTAGGATCAAAGTAAGCAATCTTAACTGAACCAGTTAAATGGAATTGCCGGATGAAAACTTTTCTGATTTCCTCCATTGTAGGTTTCCCTCTATAAAACTTACCTATAATAGTAAGTTTGCATTCCTTTGCTAGATTTACAAAGTAATCCTCGGCAGAAAAGAAAACCGCAGGTTTACCTAAATGAGTGTCGTGTCGTATTTCGATTGGTGGATTTTCGTTGTTCAGTAATAGCAATTTCGTCTGAACAGTAGCAGCAAATGATGGTTTCGATACACTCTGTTCACCTCTTTTGTTACCCGCAGGGTCTTGTGCTCTGTTGCCCACAGGTGGGCCTCTCCCAAGCTGCATGTTACTCTGTGAAGAATTTTGGACTGGTGGGTTCTCATTCGGTTGTGTATTGGTAGTTTGAGGGGCTAGCTGGTGTTGATCGATATTGTTCTCCAATGTTTTGTCAGTCCGTGGAGGAGGTCGATCAAAGTTTGAAGAAATCTTTGGTTGGGCTGGTAAGTTGTTTAAGGTGAAAGATGTGGGGTGATTTTTGGTCTCATTGGTTGTATTGGTCCTGTTTCTGGTGGTCTCTGTTGCTTTGGTTGAGATGGTGGTTGTTTGGTTTGTCACAGTGGTAGTAGCCGTTGCGGGGAGGTTTGTAGGTGGGGGGTTGGTGTTAGTAGGATTGAGTAGGTGAATTGTCGAAATATTATGGATTGGGTCAGGTGGGGCAGGTGGGTGGGGTAGGTTAGTAGATTGCATTGTAGCTTAGAGAGAGATTATAGAGAGAAAGCAGAGAAAATTCTACTCTTTTGGTTTCGTTAAGTCTCATAATCCAATCCAATTTGGAATTGAATTGGAACGTCCAAATAGGACCCGACGGACCACGTTAAATTCCATAAGATATATTTTTGGAAAAAAAACTTTTACCCTAAGTAAATCATTACTTCAACCAAATAGGAAAAGGATTTATAGGTGATGCTATATAAAGGGTGATTGAGAAAATTTACCGCATTAATTCTTGAGAAGAAAAACACTTTGTGAAAGTGAGAGTGGGTGATGGAAAAGTGTTTCTTGTTCTTCTAATTTGAATTGAGATTTTTGAGAAAAATTTCAACACAATATTCTTCGTTCAATTTGTTCGCGGATTTTATTGATCAAACAGTTGATAGCAAGGATCAGTCTCGGTGTGGATACGCATAGAGTCTTCGCACTATCGAAGAATTATGTCTCAGATTCGATCTTTGACATGTAAATAAATTTTAAACACGAAAAGATCTGTCTAGGATTGTTATTGTCTTCCGCTACGTGTTACAAACACCTATATGCAATCTTCAACTTTCTCTTGAAATACTCTTGAGATAAGTTGGCATATTATCTCTGTGAACCCAAAAAAAAAAAGAATATTATCTCTAATTTGTATTCTTTTGGTATATTCTTTGTTATAGTCGACTTGCTTTTTGCCATTCATTGACGTAGGCATTGTTGTATTAAATTATTGTCTCTATATTCCTTTCATCATTAATTAATTCTTCTATTATAAAAAAGAATAAACATAAAAAGCGCAAAATATTCTTATCGATCTACTTGATATTCCGGTATTCGTCCAAGTAAAATTACATCACTGATGATTTATTAGGCTATGAGTTTAGAGAACCTCAATTTAACAGAACGAGATATCAAAATTATTTGAGTACCAAAAGATAGAAGAAGAAAGACTCTTTAGATAAGGAGATGCTCAATTGATGTTATAATACTTTCAAAAGCATAAATTTAAGAACCAAAATATCTTTAATGCAATTAACTCCTATAAATTAGATAAAAGGCAATTATATTTGTTTGTCAAGTATATGGGATAAAGAATACAACCTCTCCAAAAACTTTATAAGCTACTCTAGACTTAATTAGGCATCAACCCAAAAATAATTAGCTCCAATTAATGGATGTTAAACTGACATTGGTAAATTAGTGATTTCTATTGCTATTTTCTTTATTTATAATAAAAAATATTTAAGAAGTAAACATAATCGATAACTTACCGGTAATAGGCTTTAAAATTACCTAATAGTGAAGAATTGTTGTAATTAGCATTAACTACGTGGAATTAAAGAAAGATACTGTAATTACTAACTAGTATTAGTATCCGCACGATGTGCGGATAATATTATGATCCTGCTAAATTCTATCTATCTATATCTATATCTATATTATTATAAAAGCATGAATACAATGTTAGATTACAAAAATAACCTTTTAATATTAAGCATAATAACTCACAATAAAAGGACATAAGCGGAATTCTAGATATTAGCCTTATAATCCTATCAGTTTTAGACATATATAATACTACACGTTAGGAATCCTACATGATTACCTTTAGGAATCCTATTACTATAATTACTTTTAAGCTGTCTAATCCATATAAAATTGAACAAGTAAATATCTTTACTCATGTAATCCTATTACTTTTAGGATATACTTCTTAAAAATTCATATTACTAATTTAATTCGAAAACGTATTATAATGTCATATTACTAATTTAATTTGAGAATGTGTTATATTATCCAAAACCATTTAGAAAAAGGAGAGCCTATACTATTATAAAAATATAAACACAATATTAATATACCAAAATAGCCCTAAATATTAAGTGGAAGAACTCATAGGGAAAGGACATAACTATAATAACCTATTTTTGGACTACAATACCTTCTTTGCTAATTTTTAATATTTAAGATTTTAAAATTAATAAAATTTTATCTATTAAATTCTTATTAAAAATATGCAGAAAGGTTTAATATCAGTTTCATAAGAATCCTCCGTAATGGCAATACATTACCACTCCATAATGTCCAATACCCAAAAAAGTAAAAGTAATATTAAATGGACTGCATAAAGAGATAAAATTTGTAACGACCCGACCGGTCGTTTTGAGTCCTAGCGCTCTGTTCAGCAGTCGGAGGCCATGAACAGCTTCATTTCAGGTATTATGGCTTGAACGCGTGGTCGGAATTAAGTTCCGGGGAGTTCAGAGTCGATTTGGAAAGAGAATTCTTATTTCAGAAGCTTAAAGTGAAAGAATGAACTAGGATTGGAATTTTGAGTAAACGACCTCGGAATCAGGATCTGAAGGTTCCAGCAGGTCCGTATGATGATTTTGGACTTGGGCGTATGCCCGGTTTGGGGTTCGGATAACCCTGGAGCGTTTTGGCGCCTATTGCGGAAGTTAGCATTTTAGAAGAAATTTCATAAGTTTGGCTCGAAGTGTATTTCAGTGTTATCGATGTCCGTTTGGGATTCCAAGACTGTGAATAGCTCCGTATGGTGATTCTGGAGTTGGGAGCACGATCGGAAGTGAATTCGGAGGTCTGTAGGTCATTTTGGAGTCATTTGGCTAAAGATAGAAATTCGAAAGTTTCTGGGAAGTTTGACCGAGAGTTTGACTTTTTGGTATCGGGGTCGGATTCCGATTCTGGAAGTTGGAGTAGGTCCGTAATGACGAATATGACTTGTTCGCAAAATTTGAGGCCAATCAGACGTGATTTGATAGGTTTAAGCATCGAAAGTAGAAGTTGGAAGTTCTAAAGTTCATAAATCTTGGATTGGGGGTTGATTCATGGTTTTAGCGTTGTTTGATGTGATTTGAGGCCTCGAGCAAGTCCGTAATGTGTTTTGGGACTGGTTGGTATGATTGGTTGGGGTCCCGGGGGCCTCGGGTGGATTCCGGGTGGCTAACGGATCGAATCCGGAGTTTGAAGAAGGGCTGGAACTGCTGCTTCTGGTATTTCCGCTTCTGCGGATTTGGGACCGCAGAAGCGGCCCCGCAGAAGCGAGGAAGAAGCCGCAGAAGCGGTTGGATGTGAAGCAGCCCAGCACCGCAGAAGCGGCCCAGTTTCCGCTGAAGCGGTTCCGCAGAAGCGGGACCCAGACCGCAGAAGCGGTCCAGGCATTTTGGGCCAGGTTCGCAGAAGCGATCCTAATTCCGCAGAAGCGGTTTTCGCAGAAGCGATCAGTGCACCGCAGAAGCGGAAATAGCTGGAGGCAGAAGGTTGTTTTAAAATCGGGATTTGGCCATATCTCTTATATTTTTCATGGCTTGGGCGACTTTTGGGGAGCTTCAAGAGGGGATTTTCGTCATCAACGTTAAGGTAAGTTATCCCCACCTATTTTGAGTTAAATACATCAACTATGTATGAATTTGAGCATTTAAATTAGTATAAATTTGAGGTTTTGGTGGAAAACCTAGAAAATTAGTAATCTTGGAATTTAGCCACGATTTTGGGTATGGAATTTAGAGAAAATCATATATTTGAGTTCGTGAGTTTATGGGTAAAATTTATCTTCGAAAATTTTTGGATTCCGGGCACGTGGGCCCGAGGGCATTTTTGTCAACTTTTCGATCGGGGTTAGGAATTGTTATAAATTGGATTATAATGAGTACCTTAGCTTGTATTAATGGAATTACATAATTATTGGCTAGTTTTGGAGCATTGTGCATCGATTCGAGTCTTCGGAAGGTCATGGAATGCCAGTTATGGATCTTCGGAGCGAGGTGAGTCTCCTTTCTAACCTTGCAAGAGGGAATTGTCCCCATAAGTGAAATAATTGATTATGTGCTCCTATTTGCGGGCGCTACGTACGCAAGAGGTGACGAGAGTCCGTGCGTAACTATTATTATGCTATTGTCCGGGTAGTTAGGGCCTAAAAGCATGTTATAATTGGATTATTTATGAACCCATTGATAGCTTGAATTGCTTAAATCACCTTGGATTAGTAAATGAATTTAAAAGGAGATTAAACATCATTTTTCCTGAATTGTTAAGAAGAGAAATTGTTTTATTTGGATAAACATTCCCGATAAGTTCTTAATTGACTGTTTGAGCATGTATCTCTATGTGTACCTGCGTCGCATGCATGATTCGCGAGCAGGGTATGTGTTTATTTATGGAACGGGCCGAACGCCTCGGCAGATTAAATAGATGCATCTATAGGCGCGCCGTCGACCCTCGGCAAGTGCACAGTATATTTCTGTTGGATCGGGTCGTCGCCTCGGTGTGATTTGCGCATGTTATATTGTTGTTTGTAGATTTTAAATGTGAAATTTGCCTTCGTGGCTTGATATAAATTGATAATAATAAAGAGTAAAACCTTGAAAAATCCTTAGATTATTGTTGTAAGGTGTTTACCGTGTTTTCTGGTCTTCGTGATTAGAACTGCTATATAAATCCATGATTTCCTTCACACTTTTCAGTTATATTGTCAATTGACCTCTAGTAANCCCTCCACGAACCGACGATAGT
Source organism: Nicotiana attenuata (assembly GCF_001879085.1). Lineage (NCBI taxonomy): Eukaryota > Viridiplantae > Streptophyta > Magnoliopsida > Solanales > Solanaceae > Nicotiana > Nicotiana attenuata. The sequence continues at coordinate 13,789,035 of NC_031998.1, forward strand.
AGCCTGCCAATCCCAAGAAACTCCGAATCTCTGTAGCTGATCCTGGCCTAGGCCAGTTCTTGACTGCCTCAATCTTCTTCGGATCAACCTGAATACCCTCTGCTGACACAGCATGACCCAGGAATGCAACTGAACTCAACCAGAACTCACACTTCGAAAACTTGGCATACAACCGACTATCCCTCAGAGTCTGAAGAACCACTATAAGGTGTTGCTCGTGCTCCTCCTGGCTGCGAGAATATATCAATATATCATCAATGAAGACTATCACGAACGAATCCAAATAAGGCCTGAACACTCGGTTCATCAAGTCCATGAAAGCTGCTGGGGCATTTGTCAACCCGAATAACATAACCAAGAACTCATAATGCCCATACCGAGTGCGGAAAGCTGTCTTAGGGACATCGGATGCCCTAATCCTCAACTGTTGGTAGCCAGATGCAAGTCAATCTTGGAAAATACCCCGGCACCCTAAAGCTGGTCGAACAAATCAGGTCAATCCTCGGCAGCGGATACTTATTCTTGACTGTAACCTTATTCAATTGCCGGTAATCAATACACATTCTCATTGACCCATCCTTCTTTTTAACAAACAACACCGGCGCACCCCAAGGCGAAACACTAGGCCTAATGAAGCCCTTCTCAAGCAAATCTTGCAACTATTCCTTTAACTCTTTCAACTTAGGCGGGGCCATACGATACGGCGAAATGGAAATGGGCTGAGTGCCCGGAACCAGATCAATGCAGAAGTCAATATCCCTGTCGGGTGCATACCCGGCAGGTCTGAAGGGAAAACCTCAGGGAACTCACGAACAACGGGCACAGAATCAATAGAGGGAACCTCAGCACTAGAATCACGAACATACGCCAAATAGGCCAAGCACCCCTTCTCGACCATATGTCGAGCCTTCACATAAGAGATAACACTACGGGTAGAATGACCAGGAGTCCCTCTCTACTCTAAACGAGGCATACCCGGTAAGGCTAAGGTCACAGTCTTGGCATGACAGTCCAAGATAGCATGGTAAGGTGATAACCAGTCCATCCCCAATATAATATCGAAGTCAACCATGTCTAAAAGCAACAAATCTACACGAGTCTCAAGTCCCCCAATCACCACAATACAAGAACGATGGACTCGATCGACCACAATAGAATCACCCACCGGTGTAGACACATAAACAGGAATACTCAATGAATCACTAGGCATGACCAGGTACGGGGCAAAATAAGATGATACATACGAATACGTAGACCCCGGATCAAATAACACTGAAGCATCTCTATCACAAACCAGAACCGTACCTGTAATAACTGCATCTGAAGCCTCAGCCTCGAGCCTGGCCTGAAGAGCATAACATCGGGGCTGGGCCCCACCACTCTGATCTACCTCTCTAGGACGGCCTGCTGTTGGCTGGCCTCCACCTCTAGCGGCCTGAGCTCCACCTCTAGTACCTCTACCTCTACGTCTAGCACCACTACCCCAACCTCTAGCTGGCTGGGCGAGCTGTGGAACATCTGGTGCCTGTACCATGGCACGAGAACCCTGATGCTGAGAGCTGCTCGGTGCTCGAGGGCAAAACCTAGCAATGTGGCCCATCTCACCACAAGTGTAACAAGTCCTCGGCTGATGAGACTGCTGGACCTGGCGGCCTGAATGACCACCCCAAAAACTCTGAAGCGGCGGAGCACTGAGAGGAGCAGGTGGTGCACTGTAGGAGTGCTGATCGGAATACTGCATATGGGGACCACGGCCACCCGAAGCTTCGTGAGAAACTTGAAGTGTTGACTGATAAGGCCTAGGAGGATGGCCTCTACCATATGAATCTCTGCCTCCAGACGAGGCACCACTGAATCTGCCTGACTGACGGGGTCTCATGTCTGCTCTATGACCACCCCCCTGTGATAATACCATCTCAACCCTCCGGGCCATATTGGCCGCCTCCTGGAAGGATATCTCACTCCCAGTCTCTCTAGCCATCTGGAGACAAATCGGCTGAATGAGTCCATTAATAAAACGTCTCACTCTCTCCCTCTCAGTGGGAAGTATGATAAGAGCATGACAAGCCAACTCAATGAACCTGGTCTCGTACTGGGTGACGGTCATGGATCCCTGCTGAAGGCGCTCGAACTGCCTCCGATAGGCCTCTCGCTGTGTAATGGGGAGAAACTTCTCCAGAAATAGCTGTGTGAACTGCTCCCAGGTCAGGGCTGGCGATCCTGCTGGTCTAGCTAAGCAATAATCCCTCCACCATGTCTTGGCGGATCCAGACAAGCGAAATGTAGCAAAATCAACCCCATTGGACTCAACAATCCCCATGTTCCGAAGAACCTCGTGACAACTGTCCAGATAGTCCTGGGGATCCTCAGTAGATGCACCGCTGAATGTAGTAGTGAAGAGCTTGGTAAACCTGTCCAATCTCCACAAAGCATCGGCAGACATGGCTGCACCATCGCTGGTCTGAGCTACCACACCCGGCTGAACCGCTACAACTGGTTGAGCTGCTGGAGTCTGAAACTGGGGAGCTACCTGCTCCGGAGTGCGAGTAGCAGGAGTCTGGGCCCCTCCTCCAACCTGAGAGACGGCTGGTGCTACAGGAGTAAACCTGCCCTGGTGACACTCTCCACGAGGCCTACTAGACGGACCAAAGCGTCCTGAAGAATTGGGGTGGCAATAAACCCCTCTGGGACCTGAGCTGGGCCCACCGGAGCTGCTGGAGTCGGAACCTCGTCATCAAAGTCAACCTGAGGCTCCGCTGCTGGTGCTGCTGCTCGGGGCTGAGCTCTGCCCCTACCTCGGCCTCTGGCACGGCCTCGGCCTCGCCCTCTGCCCCTCGTGGGAGCTGCTGCTGGGGGCTCGGGCTACTGATCGGTAGATGAGGAAGCGCGTGTTCTCGCCATCTGCGAAAGAACAGAGTAGGAATTCAATTAGCATTTGAGAAACAAAACCGCATGACAGGAAAGAACAAGTGTGAAGTTTTCCTAACTGCGTAGCCTCTGGGGATAAATACAGACGTCTCCGTACAGATCCCTCAGACTCTACTGAGCTTGTCCGTGAATTGTGAGACCTGTGTAACCTAGAGCTCTGATACCAACTTGTCACGACCCGAATTTCCCACCCTCGGGAGTCGTGATGGCGCCTACTCGTAGAAGCTAGGCAAGCCACGAACTTAGAAATCATTAACTCTTTTGTTTTAATTCCTTTTTAACCAATTAAATTTACCGGAAATAAACAAATAAATTACAGCGGAATATGAAATTTAGCGGAAGTCTTAAATAAAATATAAAACCAAAATATCTTGAAGACCGACACATGCCTCTGACCAGAACCTGGTGTCACAACATCCACGGACTGTCTAGGATTACTACAAATAAGTGTTTGAAAGAAAAGAACATAGTCTGTCTCGAGTACAAATGACAACAGAACATAAGACTGATAGAAGAGACGCCGGGCCTGCGAACGCCAGCAGGACTACTTCGGAGTCTCGGACTGAAGGATAGCTCCCAATCTACTGGTGATGACCAAATGCTACTCTGGGGCCTGGATCTGTGCAAAAGAGCACAGAGTGTAGTATCAGCACAACCGACCCTATGTGCTGGTAAGTGCCTAGCCTAACCTCGGGGAAGTAGTGACGAGGCTAGGACCAGACTACCAAATAAACTTGTGCAATTATATAATGTAAAGCGAAAAGTAAAGCAGGAATAAATAAGTAAGGATGGGAGGGGGAAACATGTTGCAGGGAGATAACAGTTCCGAATAAAGCATCAAGTAAGGAAAGGAACAACATAACTACAATGTCAACAAGAAACAGAAATCAAATAAGTGCACGGCATCACCCTTCGTGCTTTTACTCTCGTCCTCGCCAAGCAATAATATAATGAAAACGTGCATGGCATCACCCTTCGTGCTTTTACTCTCTTTCCTCACCAAAGCAATTAGAATAATAAAATGTGCACGGCATCACCCTTCATGCTTTTACTCTCTTTCTTCACATATAATCAATAGAATTGGCACGGAGTGGTACATCGTGCGGCACGGCATCACCCTTCGTGCTTTACACTCTTTCCTCACAATAGCAAACAATGCACGGCATCACCCTTCGTGCTTTAACACTCTTCCTCACCCAAACAACAATCACAAACAAGGGCAAGGGAAATAAACAAGAACATATAGGAATCCCAGCAAGGGAACAACGATTTAATAATTAAATCCCGGCAAGGGAGCAACAAGTAAATAATTTAATCCCGGAAAGGGAACATTTCAACAACTCTTTCTCTATCTTTCACTTGTACTTCATAACTCACTTTACCACTTGAGCTAATGCTCCAAAGGGTTCAATCATCTCATACTTTCACAATTCATAATATAACTCGAGCCAATGCTCCAAGATGTTCAAAGGTCTTAATTCCTTCCACAACTTTTCACAACAACTAGAAATCATCACCAAAGCATAAAGGATACAATGAAATCAAATATTCACGATGTAAAGACTCACGGTCATGATAGATCCCAACGTATAGATACTCGTCACCATGCCTATACGTCGTACACGACTAATACCACATAGCAAATAGGACTCAACTCCTAATCTCTCAAGCTAAGGTTAGACCAAACACTTACCTCGATGCCTTGAACACAACTCAAGTCTCAATTATAGCTTTACCCCTTGATTCCACCGCCAATTCGCTCGTATCTAATCACAAATTACTTAATTACATCAATAAGTGCTAAATGAATCAACCCCAATGCATGAAAATGAGTATTCCAAAGTTTTACCCAAAAAGTCAAAAATCGCCCCCGGGCCCACGTGGTCAAAACCCGAGGTTCGAACCAAAACCCGATTAACCATTCCCCCACGAACTCAAATATATAATTTGCTTTGAAATCGGACCTCAAATTTAGGTCCAAATCCCAAATTTTTAAAAAACCTAGGTTCTACCCAAAAAACCCAATTTCCCCCATGAAAATCTTTGATTTTAAGTTGAAATCATGTTAAAAGATGCTAAGGAGTGAAAAAAATAAGTTAGAAATCACTTACCAACGTTTTGGAGAAGAAAGGTTGTTTGAAAAATCGCCTCTTATGACATGGGGTTTTGAAAAATGAGAAAATAACTGAAAATCCCGTCTATATATACATCTCTCAGGACCCCTATGCGGACTGCACAAAACGGACTGCGGCCGCACAGCCCTTCCTGACCCTGTGCGGACCGCACAAAGTCGACTGCGGCGGCACAGCCCTCCACCGCGCCCGCATGAAGTCGACCGCGGACCGCACTGACTCCCTCCTCCGCGGCCGCACACTATTTTTCGCGGACCGCGCTAGCGGGTTCAGAGAGCTGAAATTGCTCTGAACCTGCAATATCTGAGTTTTTAAGCCTAAGACCTCCCGGAACCTACCCGAAACTCACCCGAGCCCTCGGAACTCCAAAGCAAAAGTGCATACTAACTCAAAAACATCATACGAACTTATTCGTGCGATCAAATCGCCAAAATAACATCATAAACGTTGAATTAAACCTCAAAATCCATGAATTCTTTCAAACTTCATAAAATATCAAATTTTCCAATTTAGGTCCGAATCACGTCAAACGACGTCCGTTTTCAACCAAATTCCACAGGAATGACTTAAACCATATATAAGACCTGTACCGGGCACCGGAACTAAAATACAGGCCCGATACCAACACGTTCTAATCAATTTTCATTTCAAATTTCCTTAAACAATTTCAGAAAACAATTTTACAAAAATATTCATTTCTCGGGCTTGGGCCCTCGGACCGGGCATACGCCCAAGTCCCATATTTTCCTACGGACCCTCCAGGACCGTCAAATCACGGGCCCAGGTCCGTTTACCCGAAATGTTGACCAAGGTCAAATTTATTCATTTTAACATCAAAACTTAGCGTTTTTCACAGAATTTCATTTTTAATCTTTCCGGCTACGCGCCCGGACTGCGCACGCAAATCAAGGCGACTCTAAATGAGGTTTTTGAGGCCTCGAAGACATAGAATTCAATTAAAACAGGTGATGACCCTTTGGATCGTCACATTTAGGGGATTTTAAATGACATTTTCCTCATTGTTGATTTCATATTGCTGCTCAGTCATGCTATATTTTCACTATTTTCAAAACTCAGCTATGTTATTCTATTTTAAACACATTAAATAATATTTTTAAAGATATTTTGAGCTGAGCTTCATATTTTACCGATGCCCGAGGGGCTTGTGAGATTCTGACTGTGTAAGGCCGAGGGCGTGTGCTGTGAGGATACTTTTGGGTCGGGCTGCACCCCGCAGCAATAATATACTGATTATGATAATGAGGCCGAGGGCCTGAGATTGTACGCCACGAGGTGGCTTGAGATTGATATGAGGCCGAGAGCCTGTTTATGATGCCACGAGATGGCTTGATATTGCACTTGGACCGTAAGGGACCCCTCCCGGAGTCTGTACACCCCCAATGAGCGCGGGTACCCATTGTGATATGAGATATAGCCCGAGGGGCTGGTTTTGTTGTTACTGTGCCCGAGGGGCCATTTATTATGTGTTTACCTTTTCTTGTTGCATTTTCATATATATAAATATTGTTGACTGTTAAAAGGTGTTATGAGATTTTCACTGCTTATCTATATTCACTGATTTTGCTAGGCCTCTTATAGCTTAATGTTGTGCCTTACGTGGTTTTATACTACTCAGTCTTCATTTATTTTTATTACTCACTGAGTTGGAGTACTCACTTTACTCCCTGCACCCCTGTGTGCAGATTCAAGCGCTACAGGTCCTGCTCCTGAAGGTTGATAGTTCCAGCAGGTCTTCGGAGATTTACTAGGTAGCTGCTTGACGATTCGTAGCCCAGTGCATTCTCCCTCTATCTTAGTTTCTTTTGATTCAGTTATGTCATAGTGGATTAGACTTCAGACTTTTAAGTTTTGTTTTAGATGCTCATGACTGATGACACCCCGATGTCGGGCTGTGTTGGTTTTTAATTCCGCAACTTATATTGTTATTTTGGGAGTTTATTTCTATTATAGACTTGGTATTTGTTATTTTAACTGCTTAAAGTGAATTGGTAGTGTGTCGGCTGGCCTTGTCTTCACGAGAGGTGCCATCACGACGGGGTTTGGGTTCAGGATCGTGACATATACATAATCTAAATAGATCTTAGATAAATCTAATCTATATATCTATTATTATATGTATATATTGATCCACTCATAGATTTTCTTCTGTATTAGCTAGAAATATGGAGGTAAAAAGTTAAAAAATATAGAAAAACATAAATTGAGATAACCTATGACTACTTATACTTTGGAGTAAGTTACAATGCAAAAAAAACTAAAATTTACTTAAGATATTAAAGATTTAATGACTTTAAAAATAAAAAAAATTCAAGCAGCAAAATAAATCTTACATAAAATATACAAATTATTTATAAGGTAAGAAAAAATTAAATAATCAGTNCTTTCTATTTAAATTTAAATAAATATTCTGTCTTTCAATTTAAATTAAATACTATAACAAATATTGTCATAATTTTCCAAGTGGCTTTATATCAGCTTGCCACTTGGCTTAAATGCACACTTGCTATATTGCCATGTGACTTTTTATTAGCTTATCGCGTTATTTAATGTCCTTACTCACTGCTCTACTTTTAGTATAATACAATGAATATAGTAATTTAATTTAACTTTGTTCTTTTGTTCCGTAGCTCCAATTGTTTTGTTTAAATTTATCAATAATATTATTTTCTATTTAATTATTTTATAAAACAAATTTAAAGTGTAGACCCCTTCACATTACTTTTATTCTCCTCTATATACATTATTTTCTATCATATAATATTTTAATTATTTTTCACATTTCGTGTTGTATCTATAATATACATATTATCATATTATTTTTCTAATTCTTTTGAAAATATGCCAAAGTTTAGAAGAAGAAGTTCTTTTATTATTTTCCATAAATCTACACTTTTAGTAATTATTATTTAGTATTATGTGCAATAAGCAATTATTTTCCTTTTGACTTTAATTTTTTTATAATTTAACTACATGAGAATTTTATTTACATCTTTATATTGTTAATTTGTTGCTTGGAGTTATTTTTATAATTTTTTTCAAAACAGCATTTGTATACATTCCAGAAAAAAATTACATTACAGTCCAATAGATGCTGACCATCTACACACCTTCACCTACAAACTCTAGCCTAAGTATTCCTTCTTAAGCTATGTATCTGACAATCCCAATCACAACAATCTAGTTAAGGATATTACAGAACAGTACAATACTAGCATTCCTAAGGGTAACAATTAATCTTCTCAAGAGCTCCTTTCCAATTCTGTATCGAGCCCTCTTTCATGTGTATGTGGATTGCTATTGCTTTGCAAATGTTGCTGACAATCACTGTGCCTCCCTGGAATCTTAGCTTGTTCCTTTCTCTCCATACAATATAGACCATCATACCAAAGACACAAGTGACTATCACACAATGCTCATTCCTCATTTTAGCACCTTTACTTATCCAGTTGACCTCACTCTGCCAGTCACGAATAGGTCTATCATACCCCAGCCATCGTAACAACCTCATCCATAATTCATTTGTCAACGAGCATTCAAAAAAGAGGTGATCAAAGGTCTCATCAGTCTGCTTACAAAAAACACACTGTTGTGGAGCTTGTATTCCAAACTTCAGCAGCCTCTCCACCGTTGCCAATCTTCTATGTAAAGCGAGCCACAGAATAAACTTGAATCTTGGATGCATGTGTGGCTGCAAAATAATACTNACGGATGTTTTATTTTATTTTCTTAACAGTAGATGCTCATGCACTTGTGACACCGGGTTCTGGGATGGTTTGAAGTATTGTATTAACTGCTTATCATTTAAATTTGATTTGGGACTATATTCTTTAAAAATTGCTAAATTTGAAGGAAAATCCTAGATTTCAAAAGTATTAAAACGAGATTTTGATTAAGTAATTCGGTTGGCTTGCCTGATAGCAGTGTCCGGCGCCACCACGACCCTTAGTGGATTTTGGGTCGTGACAATATCTATATTATATTAAAAGGAGAGTAGTGAAGCAAGTGGTTAAGCCAAGTGGCAAGCTAAAATGAAGCCACTTGGCAATTTTAGGACAATAATAATAATTAGAAATTATTAATTAAGACACGATTAATGGATGTAGTTGAATGAAATAGATCTTAGATAAATCTAATCTATATATCTATATTTATATTTATATATTGATCCACTCATAGATTTTCTTCTATATTAGCTAGAAATATGGAGGTAAAAAGTTAAAAATATAGAAAACATAAATTGAGATAACCTATGACTATTTATACTTTGGAGTAAGTTACAATACAGGAAAAAAAACCTAAAATTAAGTTAAGATATTAAAGATTTAATGACTTTAAAATAAAAAAATTCAAGCAGCAAAATAAGATCTTACATAAAATATACAAATTATTTATAAGGTAAGAAAAAATTAAATAATCAGTAAGTATTATTTTGATAACAAGAGTATAAAGTCATATTAGTATTAAAAAATCGGGCAAGCGAATATTTTCTACGTAATAAATATTTTTTTATATAATTAAACATTAAAACTTAATAAGAACAAGTCTTAGCATGGTAAAAATAGATATTAAATTCAGACAAGCTAATAAAAAACTACATGACAATGTAATAAAATTAAGTATTGAACAATATAATAGCAAAACTAAGGAACAAATAGAGAAAAAAATCAAAAAATTCATCATTCAAAAAAGAAGGTTAAAACTTATTTAAATTTGAGATGTGAAATTGTTGTTTAATTAAGTATGATAAGAAATGACATGCATGTGAATAAGGTCACATAACTAAAGTTTAATAGATAAAATGTCACGACCCAACCCCGGTCGGATGGCGCCCAACATACTGCTAGGCAAGCCCGACCATTTAGACAACCTTAACCGATTAATCACAGTGGATAAATAAGTTTTCACAACTAAAATACCAAGTTAAATGCGGGACAATCCTGAAATAAATTCTAACATCCGGAAAGCCCAATATATAATATACTATTCAGCCCATAGAATCTGGTGTCACAAGTCTGAGCCTCTAATGCATGAGTATTAACCTACTATATAATGTTTCTCTAGAAATGTGAAAAACAAATAAATAAAATAAAAGGAAGATCAGGACCGCGAACGCCAATTTGCAGCTACCTTGAATCTTCCGAATGTGATGCTAGGCAGAGAAAGATCTCACTCAGCCTCAGTGGGTGCGCCTGAATCAGCACACAAGGTGCAGGGAGTAATGTGAGTACTTCCAACCCAGAAAGTAATAAACATAAATACAGTTTGAGAATAAGAAATCCTAAATAGGCACAATGTGAAGCTATACACACAGCAACATGAACCAGTAGCATAATACAGTAAAACAGTGAAAACAATTATAGAATTATCACATCGGAATAAAGAATAAATGATAATTAAATATGCAATGCAACACATAAACCGGTACTCTCCGGTACCCGCTGCGGCGTGCAGCCCGCTCCATTTATTTATCGTCGACGGCGCTCACTGGGGGTGTGCAGACTCCGGGAGGGGCCCCTTACGGCCCAAGCGCAATAATAAGCCATATCGTGGCATCAAACAGGCCCTCGACCTCATATCAATATCAATATCATACCGCTGCGGCGTGCTGCCCGATCCCATACTCAGTCCAAAATCACATAAGCCCCTCGGGCACAATAACATACAAAATATTCAGCCCAAACTTCATTTAAAAATATTAGTTTAGTTTCTACTTTGAGAAAAATGGCTGAGTTTACAAAACAGTATTAAATACCAGGACTGAGTTCAATATTTATAATTATGGTAAGAAACCAGTAAAAATAATCCCTGAAGGATTATTGTAGTTGGCAAAAAGCCCAATTATGACAATTAATCCATTTTTATAAGGATATTACTAATCTACAATCAATTAGGTAGTAATTTTATTACGCGGGACGGACCAAGTCACAATCCCTGATGGTGCTCTACCCCACACCCGTTATCCGGCGTGCAAGTCACTTCACATAGCACTACATTGTGCAAATTCGGGGTTTTAAACCCTCAACACATCATTTACATTTATTACTAACCTCAAGCCGGCCAAAGTCCTAGCTTGCTATGCCTTTGCCTTTCGAATTAACCTCCTCGTGTACCGAATCTGATCAAAACCACAACGAATACATCACAATATGCTAATGGGACAATACCCAATCGAAAACAATCGAAAAAGAGTGAAATTCCCGAAATTAGCAAAAACACGAGCCCCAAGCCCACTCCTTGAAAATCAGTAAATTTACCATCAACGGATTCCTTATCTCGCCACGAGTCTATACATATAAAGAACACCAAAATCGGAGTCCAAGTGACCCCTCAAATTCCCATTTTTGCTCTCTTAGGTTTCAAGCCCTAACCTCCATTTTTGACCTTTAATTCCTTGATTTTTTTCAGTCTAAATTCATGTATTTGCATCATAAAATCGTGTTCTAAGTCCAAGAATTCTTACCTGATCGAAGTCCTTGAAACCCTCTTCAAAATCGCCCAAAAAAACTCTCCAAGTCCGAAGTGAAAATATTTTGAAATTTCGCGAAGGAATTAAAACTCCTTTCTGATCAGTTGTTTCCGCATCTGCGGTACAGTTGTCGCTTCTGCGACTTCCGCTCCTGCGGCCTTCTTCCGCTTCTGCGGAAATTCCCAAAGTCCCAAGGTCCGCTTCTGTGACCTCATTCCCGCATCTGCGGCTTCACAGATGCGGCTCCTCCAACCGCTTCTGCGGAAACAACACCCAGGCCAAATATCGCTTCTGCGATCCTCCCTTCGCTTCTGCGTGACCGCACCTGCGGTCCCACAACCGCAGGTGCGAAAATACCAGATACCAGCAGACCTTAACCATGCAAAAATTCCGAAACTCTCCGTTAAACCATCCGAACTCAACCCAAGGCCCCCGGGACCTCAAACATGATCCAATGCCTTATTCAAACTTGCTCCAATCATCAAAACACCTCAAACAACACTAAAACCATCATTTCTCATCGAATTCAAGCCTAAGTTCTTCCAAAACTTCCGAAACACGCATTCGATCAAAAACCCAACCAAAACACCTCCGAATGACCCGAAACTTTGCACACACATCCCAAATCACCTAACGAAGCTACTGCAACTCTCGGAATTCCATTCCGACACTCGGATCAAAATCTCACCTATCAACCGGAATTCGCCAAAATTCTAACTTTGCCAATTCAAGCCTAATTCTACTCCGGACCTCCAAAATCACTTTTGATCACATTCCTAAGTCAAAAATCATCCCCCGAAGCTAACAGAATCATCGAAATTCATATCCGAGCCCTCTAACACAAAAGTCAATGTCCGGTTGACTTTTCCAAAATAAACCTTCCTTAAAGAGACTAAGTGTCTCCTTTCCTTCTAGAACTAATTCAAATCAACTCTAACACATCAAATACTGATAATGAAGCATAAAGAAATAGAAAAATGGGGGAAACAGGGCGGTAACACACGTGATGACGGGTTGGGTCGTCACATCCTCCCCAACTTAAACAAACGCTCGTCCTCGAGCGAGTCAAGAAACATACCTGATGCCTCAAATAGGTGGGGGTATCTGCTCCGCATCTCCCGCTCGGTCTCCTAGGTAGCCTCCTCCACGGGCCGACCTTTACACTGTACTTTCACCGAAGCAACATCCTTTGACCTCAACTTCTGAACCTGACGATCCAAAATGGCTGCTGGCTCTACCTCATAAGTCAAGTCACCCTCCAGCTGAATTGTACTGAAATCTAGAACATCGGACGGGTCCCCAATGTACTTCCGGAGCATAGACACATGAAAAACTGGATGCACGCCCGACAAGCTAGGTGGCAAGGCAAGCTTATAAGCCACCTCCCCGATCCTCCTAAGTACCTCAAAAGGCCCAATGAACCGCGGACTCAGCTTCCCTTTCTTCCCGAATCTCATAACACCCTTTGTGGGTGAAACCTTCAGTAATACCTTCTCACCGATCATATAAGATACATCTCAGACCTTCCTTTCTACATAACTCTTCTGTCTCGACTGTGCTGTACGGACTCTCTCCTGAATCACCTTCACCTTCTCCAATGCATCCTGAACCAAATCTGTCTCCAACAATCTAGCCTCCCCGGGCTCGAACCAACCAACTGGAGATCTACACCGCCTCCCATACAAGGCCTCATATGGTGCCATCTGAATGCTGGACTGATAGCTATTGTTGTAGGCAAACTCTACAAGCGGTAGAAACCGATCCCATGATCCTCCAAAACCAATAACACAGGCACGTAACATATCCTCCAATATCTGAATAGTGCGCTCGGACTGCCCGTCCATCTGAGGGTGAAAAGCTGTGCTCAACTGCACCTGAGTACCCAACTCTCGCTGAACAACCTGCCAAAACTGAGAGGTGAACTAAGTGCCCCGATCTGATATGATGGAAACTGGGACACCATGCAATCGAACTATCTCCCGAATATAAATCTCTGCAGCCGCTCTGAAGAATAAGTAGTACAAATCGGAATGAAGTGCGCAGACTTGGTCAGCCTGTCTACAATCACCCAAATAGCATCAAATTTCTTCAGAGTCCGTGGGAGTCCGGTAACAAAATCCACAGTGATCCTCTCCCACTTCCACTCAGGAATAACCATCTGCTGATGCAAGCCACCCGGTCTCTGATGCTCATATTTCACCTGCTGACAATTAAGACACCGGGCTACATACTCCACAATATCTCTCTTCATCCTCCGCCACCAATAGTGCTGTCTAAGATCCTGATACATCTTCGCGGCACCCGGATGAATGGAATACCGCGAGCTATGGGCCTCCTCTAATATCAACTCCCAAAGCTCATCTACCTTGGGCACGCAAATCCGGCCCTGCATCCTCAACACACCATCGTCACCCACGGTCACATCTCTGGCATCATCATGCTGAACTCTGTCCTTAAGGACAAGCAAATGCGGATCCTCATACTGACACTCCCTGATGCGGTCATACAAGGAAGACCGAGAAACCACACAACGCAACACTCGACTGGGCTCTGAAATATCTAGTCTCACAAATCGGTTGGCCAAGGCCTGAACATCCACTGCAAATGGCCTCTCCTCAACTGGAATGTATGCCAAACTCCCCATACTCACCGACTTCCAGCTCAAAGCATCGGCCACTACATTGGCCTTCCCCGGGTGATACAAAATAGTAATGTTATAATCCTTAAGTAACTCTAACCATATACGCTGCCTCAAATTAAGATCCTTTTGCTTGAACAAATGCTGAAGACCGCAATGATCAGTGAATACCTCACAGGATACGCCATACAAGTAATGCCTCCAAATCTTCAGTGCATGAACTATAGCAGCTAGCTCCAAATCATGAACGGGGTGGTTCTGCTCATGGGGCTTCAACTGACGAGAAGCATACGCAATAACTCTACCCTCCTGAATCAAAACACAACCAATCCCAACTCTCGAAGCATCGCAATATACCGTATAAAAACCTGAAGCTGATGGCAAAACCAACACTGGAGCGGTGGTCAAAGCCGTCTTGAGCTTCTGAAAGCTCTCCTCACACTCATCCGACCATACAAATGAGACACCGTTCTGAGTCAACTTGGTCAAGGGTGATAAAATAGAGGAAAAACCCTGCACAAACCGGCGATAGTAACCTGCCAACCCAAGGAAGCTGCGAACCTCTGTGGCTGAGGTCGGTCTAGGCCAACTCTGCACCACCTCTATCTTCTTTGGGTCAACCTGAATACCCTCGCTGGACACCACATGTCCCAAGAAAGCCACTGAACCGAGCCAGAACTCACACTTGGAGAACTTTGCATAAAGCCTCTCCTCCCTTAATCTTACAACCCGCAAATGCTGCGCGTGCTCCTCCTGACTACGCGAGTATACCAGGATATCATCAATGAACACTATGACAAATGAATCCAGGTAAGGCCGGAACACACTGTTCATCAGATGCATGAATGCTGCTGGGGCATTGGTCAGCCCGAAAGACATGACAAGAAATTCATAGTGACCATATCTAGTCCTGAAAGCAGTCTTATGAATATCTGAATCCCTGATCTTCAACTAGTGATAACCCGAACGGAGATCAATCTTGGAGAACACCCTTGCTCCCTGAAGCTGGTCAAACAAATCATCAATGCGAGGNAGATGCCAATTGAAATTTTATTAAGGCAACATGATATAGTATACTATAAAGACAAATTATAATTAAAATAATTAATATTTCTAATATTGACCGCGTAACGCGCAGGTTCTAATACTAGTTATATTAAAAGGAGGGTAGTGAAGTATGTGGTTAAGCCAAGTGGCAAGCTAAATAGAAGCAACTTGGCAATTTTTAAAATAACATTTAAAATTTGATTATAAATGGAAACATAATTAATGCAAGTAGTTTAATAAATCTTATACTCAATCTAAACAAATCTTAGACAAATCTAATCTATATATCTACATCTAAATTTATATTTATATGTATATTGTAGCTATATCTATATTTATATCTATTTTGGTCCACCCATAGATTTTTTTTCTATATTAGCATGGAGGTAAAAAAATTAACCAAAAATTATTATAGAAAAAAAAAAATCGAGAAAGACATAGATTGAGATGACCTGTGACTATTTACACTTTGGAGTAAGTTAAAATAAAATTAAAATTTACTTAAAATATAAAAGATTTATCAAGTTTACAGATTAAATAAATTCAAGCGGCAAAATAAGTCTATATCTGTAACGACCCGACCAGTCGTTTTGAGTCCTAGCGCTCCGTTCAGCAGTCGGAGGCCATGAACAGCTTCATTTCAGGTATTATGGCTTGTACGCGTGGTCGGAATTAAGTTCCGGGAAGTTCAGAGTCGATTTGGAAAGAGAATTCTTATTTTAGAAGCTTAAAGTGAAAGAATGAACTAGGATTAGAATTTTGAGTAAACGACCTCGGAATCAGGATCTGAAAGTTCCAGCAGGTTCGTATGATGATTTTGGACTTGGGCGTATGCCCGGTTCGGGGTTCGGATAACCCGGGAGCATTTTGGCGCCTATTGCGGAAGTTAGCATTTTAGAAGAAATTTCATAAGTTTGGCTCGAAGTGTATTTCAGTGTTATCGATGTCCGTTTGGGATTCCAAGACTGTGAATAGCTCCGTATGGTGATTCTGGAGTTGGGCAGAAGGTTGTTTTAAAATCGGGATTTGGCCATATCTCTCATATTTTTCATGGCTTGGGCGACTTTTGGGGAGCTTCAAGAGGGGATTTTCGTCATCAACGTTAAGGTAAGTTATCCCCACCTATTTTGAGTTAAATACATCAACTATGTATGAATTTGAGCATTTAAATTAGTATAAATTTGAGGTTTTGGTGGAAAACCTAAAAAATTAGTAATCTTGGAATTTAGCCACGATTTTGGGTATGGAATTTAGAGAAAATCATATATTTGAGTTCGTGAGTTTATGGGTAAAATTTATCTTCGAAAAATTTCGGATTCCGGGCACGTGGGCCCGAGGGCATTTTTGTCAACTTTTCGATCGGGGTTAGGAATTGTTATAAATTGGATTATAATGAGTACCTTAGCTTGTACTAATGGAATTACATAATTATTGGCTAGTTTTGGAGCGTTGTGCATCGATTCGAGTCTTCGGAAGGGCATGGAATGCCGGTTATGGATCTTCGGAGCGACGTGAGTCTCCTTTCTAACCTTGTATGAGGGAATTGTCCCCATAAGTGAAATAATTGATTATGTGCTCCTATTTGCGGGGGCTACGTACGCACGAGGTGACGAGAGTTCGTGCGTAGCTACTATTATGCTATTGTCCGGGTAGTTAGGGCCTAAAAGCATGTTATACTTGGATTATTTATGAACCCATAGATAGCTTGAATTGCTTAAATCACCTTGGATTAGTAAATGAATTTAAAAGGAGATTAAACATCATTTTTCCTGAATTGTTAAGAAGAGAAATTGTTTTATTTGGATAAACATTCCCGATAAGTTCTTAATTGACTGATTGAGCATGTATCTCTATGTGTACCTGCGCCGCATGCATGATTCGCGAGCAGGGTATGTGTTTATTTATGGAACGGGCCGAACGCCTCGGCAGATTAAATAGATGCATCTATAGGCGCGCCGTCGACCCTCGGCAAGTGCACAGTATATTTCTGTTGGATCGGGTCGTCGCCTCGGTGTGATTTGCGCATGTTATATTGTTGCTTGAGAATTTTAAATGTGAAATTTGCCCTTCGTGGCTTGATATAAATTGATAAATAATAAAGAGTAAACCTTGAAAAATCCTTGATTATTTGTTGAAGGTGTTTACCTGTTTTCTGGCTTCGTGAATTAGAACTGCTATACAAATCCACGATTTCCTCATACTTTTAGTATATTATTATTGGACCTCTAGCAAGTATTGAAGTCGACCATCTCGTCTCTACTTCTTTGAGATTAGGCGGGTTACTCATTGAGCACACGTTGTTTACGTACTCATACTACACTTCTGTGCATTTTTGTTGCACAGGTATATTTATCTCTAGCAGCCCACTGGGCGTAGCAGCGCGGATGATTCTGGGACTAGGTGAGCTGCATCATTCGAGACGGCCGCGCTAGAGCAGTCCCTTCCAGTGTACTGTATTTACTTCCTGTCCACTGTATTCCGGACGGATGTTTTATTTTATTTTCTTGACAGTAGATGCTCATGCACTTGTGACACCGGGTTCTGGGATGGTTTGAAGTATTGTATTAACTGCTTATCATTTAAATTTGATTTGAGACTATATTCTTTAAAAATTGCTAAATTTGGAGAAAAATCCTAGATTTCAAAAGTATTAAAACGAGATTTTGATTAAGTAATTAGGTTGGCTTGCCTGACAGGAGTGTCCGGCGCCCGACCCTTAGTGGATTTTGGGTCGCGACAAATTGCCTTTCATGGCTTGATATAAATTGATAAGATAATGAAAAGTAAACCTTGAAAATCCTTTATTATTTGTTAAAGGTGTTTACCTGTCTTCTCGCTTTGTGAGTTAGAACTGCTATACAAATCCACGATTTCCTCACACTTTTAGTATATTATTATTGGACCTCTAGCAAGTGTTGAAGTCGACCATCTCGTCTCTACTTCTTTGAGATTAGGCGGGATACTCATTGAGTACACGTTGTTTACGTGCTCATACTACACTTCTGTGTATTTTTGTTGCACATGTATATATAACTCTAGTGGCCTACTGGGCGTAGCAGCAGCGGATGATTTGGGGACTAGGTGAGTTGCATTATTCGAGGCGGCCCGCAGCTTGTATAGTCCTTTTCAGTATGTCGTACTTACTTCCTGTCCACTGTATTCCGGACGGATGTTGTATTTTATTTCCATATCTGTAGATGCTCATGCACTTGTGACACCGGGTTCTGGGATGGTTTTTAAATATTTTGTATTGATTGCTAGTATTTAATTTGAATTGAAGCAGTTATCTTTTTACTTATGAAATTTGAAGGAAAATCTTGGTTTTAAAAAAAATTGTCAAAAAATGGAGTTTGATTAAGTATTGGGTTGGCTTGCCTGACAGCGGTGTCCGGCGCCATCACGACCCTTAGTGGATTTTGGGTCGTGACAATAACAGAGTATATGAATTACATTCATTCATCACTAGGTTATAAGTCGATGAATCAATTATAAAAGATTAATTGATATAAGTCAAGACGTTTTGTTTTTAATATTCAACGATGCATCTGAGTAGGTTATAAGTCGATGAATCAATTTACAAGTGTATCAATCCCTAAAAGAACCCGACCCTGTGTNTGTCATAATCCTTAAGTAACTCTAACCATCTACGCTGCCTCAATTAGATACCTTTGCTTGACAAATGCTGAAGACTGCGATGATCAGTGAATACCTCACAGGATACGCCATACAAGTAATGCCTCCAAATCTTCAGTGCATGAACTATAGCAGCTAGCTCCAAATCATGAACGGGGTAGTTCTGCTCATGGGGCTTCAACTGACGAGAAGCATACGCAATAACTCTACCCTCCTGCATCAAAACACAACCAATCCCAACTCTCGAAGCATCGCAATATACCGTATAAAAGCCTGAAGCTGATGGCAAAACTAACACTGGGGCGGTGGTCAATGCTGTCTTGAGCTTCTGAAAGCTCTCCTCACACTCGTCCGACCATACAAATGAGACACCCTTCTGAGTCAACTTGGTCAAGGGCGATACAATAGAGGAAAAACCCTGCACAAGCCGGCGATAGTAACCTGCCAACCCAAGGAAGCTGCGAACCTCTGTGGCTGAGGTCGGTCTAGGCCAACTCTGCACCGCCTCTATCTTCTTTGGGTCAACCTGAATACCCTCGTTGGACACCACATGTCCCAAGAAAGCCACTGAACCGATCCAGAACTCACACTTGGAGAACTTTGCATAAAGCCTCTCCTCCCTTAATCTCTTCAATACAACCCGCAAATGCTGTGCGTGCTCCTCCTGACTGCGTGAGTATACCAGTATATCATCAATGAACACTATGACAAATGAATCCAGGTAAGGCCGGAACACACTGTTCATCAGATGCATGAATGCTGCTGGGGCATTGGTCAGCCCGAAAGACATGACAAGAAATTCATAGTGACCATATCTAGTCCTGAAAGCAGTCTTATGAATATCTGAGTCCCTGATCTTCAACTAGTGGTAACCCGAACGGAGATCAATCTTGAAGAACACCCTCGCTCCCTGAAGCTAGTCAAACAAATCATCAATGCGAGGTAAGGGATACTTGTTCAATTGCCTATAATCGATGCACATTCTCATTGTGCCATCCTTCTTCTTCACAAACAGAACTGGTGCACCCCAAGGTGACACACTAGGCCAAATGAACCCCTTATCCAGGAGCTCCTGAAGCTGCTCCTTCAATTCTTTCAACTCCGCTGGTGCCATACGATATGGTGGAATAGAAATGGGCTGATCCCGGCACCAGGTCAATACCGAAATCAATATCCCTGTCCGGCGGCATGCCCGGCAGGTCTGCAGGAAACACATCGGGAAACTCCCTCACAACGGGAACAGACTCAATGCTAGGAGTCTCAGCTCTCACATCTCTCACAAACGCCAAATAGGAAAGACAACCCTTCCCAACCATACGCTGGGCCTTCAAGAAGGAAATAAATCTGCTAGGAATATAGTCAGTCACACCACGCCACTCGATCCGCGGTACACCCGGCATAGCCAAAGTGACTGTCTTAGCATAACAATCTAGAATAGCATGACACGGAGATAACCAGTCCATGCCCAAAATAATATCGAAGTCTACCATGCTCAATAGCAATAAATCAACTAGGGTCTCCAGACCCCCAATAGTCACCAAACACGACCGGTATACATGGTCCACAATAATAGTGTCGCCCACCGGGGTAGATACAAGAACAGGTAAAGCAAGACACCCTCGGGACGTATCCAAATGATGAGCAAAATATGAAGACACATATGAATAGGTAGAACCGGGATCAAATAACACTGAGGCGTCTCTGTGACAGACTGAAATAATACCCGTAATGACAGCGTCTGAAGCAATGGCATCTGTCCTGCCCAGCATAACGTAGCAACGAGCCTGACCACCGCCAGATCGATCTCCACCTCTGGGACGGCCCCTGGCTGCCTGATCTCCACCCTTAGCTGACTGGGCGGGTGATGAAGTAACTAGAGCAGAAGTCGAGGGCTGACCCCTCTGCTGATGCTGTCTGCCACAAAGGCGAGGGCACTGCCTCCTAAAATGACCCAACTCTCCGCACACATAGTAGCTGCCCGATACTGGAGATGGGGACTGATGAAAACCTCTCGCACCGGTGTGACTAGCAGATGCACTCGACGCAGAAGAACCCTGAACCGATGGAGCACGAGATGAACTCTGAACTAGGAGGGCGCTAAGTGAAGACTGGCCTTGCTGGGGCCCATGGTGACCACGGCCTAAAGATCCCTCACGATACTCTGGACGAGCCGATTGATCAGGCCTGAAAGAACGACCTCTACCCTGCTGAAACTGACCCCTCGAAGGAGACCATTGTAACTACCCGATCCACGAGGCCTCTTAGCCTCCCTCTCCTCTCGCTCTCTACGGCGAACTGACTCAATCTCACGAGCAATGTCTACCACCTCCTCAAACGTAGCACCCAGTACTCTCTCTCTAGTCATCAGAATACGGAGATGGTAGTTAAGACCATCCACAAATCTCCTGATCCTCTCACGATCTGATGGAACCATACAAGTAGCATGACGAGCCAGCTGGTAAAACCTTATCTCGTACTGAGTCACTGTCATATCTCCTTGTGTCAACCACTCAAACTGCCTATGCAACTCTTCCATGCGAGACTGAGGTATATACTTCTCCAGAAAAAGAGCGGAGAACTGCTGCCAAGTCAGAGGTGCTGCACCGGCAGGCCTACGCCTCTCAAAGTCCTCCCACCAAGTAAGAGCAGCCCCCGTGGACTGAAAAGTAGTAAATGCCACACCACTCGACTCAAGGATCCCTGCCGTACGGAGCATACGCTGGCATCTGTCAAGAAAACTCTGGGCATCCTCGCCCTTAGCACCACCAAATGTCGGAGGCTGGAGTCTACCAAACCTCTCGAGACGACGTTGCTCATCGTCTGGCATAGCTGGAACCGCAAAATCCTGAGCTGGTGTAACCTGCTGAGCTGGAGGTGCCTCCGGTGTTTGTAGCCCCTGCACTCCCTGCGCAGGTGTGCGGGCATCGGGGGTCTGATTGCCTCCCCTGGTCTGTGAAGTAGCTGTTGCTGCCGTGGTGGCTGAAACTGCCTGAGCCAATCCAGTACAGACCGTCAAGATCTGTGCCAAAGTCTCCTGAAGACCCGGAATCACAATAGGCACGGCTGGTGCCTGAGCAGGTGCTGCTGGAGTCTCCACAGCTGGAGTCTGATCATGAGCTGGGGCAATTAACGAATCAGTAGGTGCTGCCCCGGCTACTCTGCCCCTGCCACGACCACGACCGCGTCCACGGCCTCTGGCGGCCTCAGTAGGTGGCACTGGTGGTCGTCCATCACGTTCGGTAGCTCGTGTTCTCACCATCTGTGAGAGAATAGAATAATAAAGATTTAGTTCTCAATTCAACAAAGCCGCACGACAAGAGTTTCAAGAATATGAAGTATTTCCTAAAGGTTCTGCAGCCTCTCGAGGATAAGTACAGACGTCTCCGTACCGATCCACGAGACTCTACTAAACCGGCTCATGACTCGCGAGACCAAGTAACCTAGGCTCTGATACCACCTTGTCACGACCCAACCCCGGTCGTGATGGCGCCCAACATACTGCTAGGCAAGCCCGACCATTTAGACAACCTTAATCGATTAATCAGAGTGGATAAATAAGTTTTCACAACTAAAATACCAAGTTAAATGCGGGAAAATCCTGAAATAAATTCTAACATCCGGAAAGCCCAAAATATGATATACTATTCAGCCCATAGAATCTGGTGTCACAAGTCTGAGCCTCTAATGCATGAGTATTAACCTACTACATAATGTTTCTCTAGAAATGTGGAAAACAAATAAATAAAATAGAAGGAAGATCAGGACCGCGAACGCCAATTTGCAGCTACCTTGAATCTTCCGAATGTGATGCTAGGCAGAGAAAGATCTCACTCAGCCTCAGTGGGTGCGCCTGAATCTGTACACAAGGTGCAGGGAGTAATGTGAGTACTTCCAACCCAAAAAGTAATAAACATAAATACAGTCTAAGAATAAGAAATCCTAAATAGGCACAAAGTGAAGCTATAAACACAGCAACATGAACCAGTAGCATAATACAGTAAAACAGTGAAAACAATTATAGAATTATCACATCAGAATAAAGAATAAATGACAATTAAATATTCAATGCAACACATAAACCGGTACTCTCCAGTACCTGCTGCGGCGTGCAGCCCGCTCCATTTATTTATCGTCGACGGCGCTCACTGGGGGTGTGCAGACTCCGGGAGGGGCCCCTTACGGCCCAAGCGCAATAATAAGCCATATCATGGCATCAAACAGGCCCTCGACCTCATATCAATATCAATATCATACCGCTGCGGCATGCAGCCCGATCCCATACTCAGTCCAAAATCACATAAGCCCCTCGGGCACAATAACATACAAAATATTCAGCCCAAACTTCATTTAAAAATATTAGTTTAGTTTCTACTTTGAGAAAAATGGCTGAGTTTACAAAACAGTATTAAATACCAGGACTGAGTTCAATATTTATAATTATGGTAAGAAACCAGTAAAAATAATCCCTGAAGGATTATTGTAGTTGGCAAAAAGCCTAATTATGACAATTAATCCATTTTTATAAGGATGTTACTAATCTACAATCAATTAGGTAGTAATTTTACTACGCGGGACGGACCAAGTCACAATCCCTGACGGTGCTCTACCCCACGTGCGTTATCCGGCGTGCAAGTCACCTCACATAGCACTACATTGTGCAAATTCGGTGTTTCAAACCCTCAACACAGCATTTACATTTATTACTAACCTTAAGTCGGCCAAAGTCCTAGCTTGCTATGCCTTTGCCTTTCGAATTAACCTCCTCGCGTACCGAATCTGATCAAAACCACAACGAATACATCACAATATGCTAATGGGACAATACCCAATCGAAAACAATCGAAAAATAGTGAAATTCCCGAAATTAGCAAAAACCCGAGCCCCGGGCCCACTTCTTGAAAATCAGTAAATTCACCATCAACGGATTCCTTATCTCGCCACGAGTCTATACATATAAAGAACACCAAAATCGGAGTCCAAGTGACCCCTCAAATTCCCATTTTTGCTCTCTTAGGTTTCAAGCCCTTACCTCCATTTTTGACCTTTAATTCCTTGATTTTTCAGTGTAAATTCATGTATTTGCATCATAAAATCATGTTCTAAGTCCAAGAATTCTTACCTGATCGAAGTCCTTGAAACCCTCTTCAAAATCGCCCAAAAAAACTCTCCAAGTCCGAAGTGAAAATATGAACTCTTTTGAAATTTCGCGAAGGAATTAAAACTCCTTTCTGATCAGTTGTTTCCGCATCTGCGGTACAGTTGTCGCTTCTGCGACTTCCGCTCCTGCGGCCTTCTTCCGCTTCTGCGGAAATTCCCAAAGTCCCAAGGTCCGCTTCTACGACCTCATTCCCGCATCTGCGGCTTCGCAGATGCGGCTCCTCCAACCGCTTCTGCGGAAACAACATCTAATATCGCTTCTGCGATCCTCCCTTCGCTTCTGCGTGACCGCACCTGCGGTCCCACAACCGCAGGTGCGAAAATACCAGATACCAGCAGACCTTAACCATGCAAAAATTCTGAAACTCTCCGTTAAACCATCCGAACTCAACCCGAGGCCCCCGGGACCTCAAACATGATCCAATGCCTTATTCAAACTTGCTCCAATCATCAAAACACCTCAAACAACACTAAAACCATCATTTCTCATCGAATTCAAGCCTAAGTTCTTCCAAAACTTCCGAAACACGCATTCGATCAAAAATCCAACCAAAACACCTCCGAATGACCTGAAACTTTGCACACACATCCCAAATCACCTACGAAGCTACTGCAACTCTCGAAATTCCATTCTAACCCTCGGATCAAAATCTCACCTATCGACCAGAATTCGCCAAAATTCTAACTTTGCCAATTCAAGCCTAATTCTACTCCGGACCTCCAAAATCACTTTTGATCACACTCCTAAGTCACAAATCATCCCCCCGAAGCTAACCGAATCATCGGAATTCATATCCGAGCCCTCTAACACAAAAGTCAACGTCCGGTTGACTTTTCCAAAATAAACCTTCCTTAAAGAGACTAAGTGTCTCATTTCCTTCTAGAACTAATCCAAATCAACTCTAACACATCAAATACTGATAATGAAGCATAAAGAAATAGAAAAATGGGGAAAACGGGGCGGTAACACGTGACAACGGGTCGGGTCGTCACATAAAAATAATTAAAAATATTAAATAATAAAAATAAATTAGAAATAATGGGACAATATTTATACTAAAAATTACTTTAGAAAATAAAATAAAGCAAGTATACAATACTTAAAAATATTATTGATAAATTTAAATAATTGAAAATTTTCAAACAATAGTTTAAAAATAAAATAAATATTTAATTTAATATTAAATAGTCACAAATATATTTATATTATATTAAAAATAGTATTTGACAGGAATATTAAATAAAGTGTAAAGTTAAAAAAAAAAGTACATGAAAACGTGATAATATTACATATTAGATAGCATTAAAGCAAAAGTAAGAAAAACTGAGGAAAAGACTATTTGAACTTGAGATTAGAAAGTTCTTAAAGTTATGATGAGAACGCTCAAAGTATGGAGATGATCACAAAAATCCAAGTTTTGCTAGATAAAGAAAAATAAAAATTTGATACCAAATTAAAAATTTCAATATACTAAATAAATATCTCATATAGGACTAATGAAAATTAAAAGCTAAATTTTTATCTTGAAACTAAAAGACAAAGAAATTTTAATTGCACGTAATACAAAAATAGTTATAAAAAAATTCAATAGATTTGAAACAAATAAAAGAACTTATGTATTACTTTTTAGACTAATTAAAAGTTGTATTTTTAAATAAAACGTGATATTATATGAGTATCAGCCAAAAAAATTAGGTAAAAAGCTAATTAAAATTTCTTAGTAGGGAATATAATGTATAAAGAGGAAAATAAAGATAGTGCGATGGCACTTAAATTTTAAGTATAAGAATACATTAAATTTTAAGCATAAAAAATTATGTTTGTTGATGATTATTAATAAGGTCATAAGCAAGACATTTATAAGCTAATAAAAGATCAGATTATAGTATAACAATATTAAGTAATAAATAATGCAATAATTATAGGCAAAGAACCAAAAGAGAAAAAATTTATGTCTGAAAATATAGAAGGATAAGACTTATTTAAACTTAAGATGAAAAACAAAGCGGTAGTAAGAAATTTGCTAAATAATATGATTTATTATGCTCAAACAGGACAAATCACAACGTTATATCTTTAGTATTCTTTAATTTCATGTCCTGCTTCTTAATTAATATCTAATAATTATTTATAATTTCTATGTAGTAGGTTTACTTTTAAGGTTATTTGCACATAGTTCAAATAATTCAAATCATGATTTGACGTTGTTTATGTCCGCGCATCGTGCGGGTACTAATACTAGTATTATATTAAAAGGAGGGTAGTAAAGCATAAGGTTAAGCAAAGTGGTTTATTGAGAAAATGCCACTTGGCGCTTTCAAGACAAAATCAAAATAGATTTTATGACAAAATCTAATATAAATTGACAAGATTTGTTAAAGATAATATGAAATATGTTATATTTAGGAACATTATGCTGATTACAAGAATACCAAATCTGTAAATTGTTCAAGAAATTTTTATGTAGTAAATATTTTTATTTAAGGAAGATTCTTTCTTTAATTTTGGTCAAAGTGAAAAACGAAAGGATTGAATTTGGACTGATTTTCCTTTATGATACATTTTCAACTAAAATTTAGGTGATATTATCTTTTTAGTTTAGGTAAGTATTAACAAAATATTTAGTTTGACAAATATGATATGAAATGTCATAACTAATCTCTCTCTCTCTTTACTTTTATATA
>NC_031998.1:13815761-13819695 GCF_001879085.1 Nicotiana attenuata
TGTTTGATATATATATATATATATATATATATATATATATATATATATATATATATATATATTAAGTCAAGCGAAAAACTACTATAAAGTCACTTGGCAATTTAGGATAATATTTATACAAAGATTTAAATTAGATTTAAGGGTAAAATTATTTTTTTGAATTTATATGAAAAGATATTAAATAAGATTCTTTTGAATCTGAATGGAAAGAACGGTAATATTTTTCTAAGATACAACATACTATCTTATCTTTACTGATAAGATTTTTAAAAAGATAAAAATAATAACTACATAGTAAGAATAAGAATAATCTATATCTATTCTGTTAATTTATTTTCTTAAACAAAATCAACTCAATTCTTTTCAAGCTTTTGAATTGAAAAAACATATAAATCGGATCATATCCAAGTTTTTGAATATGAAAAGAAAACTCCAAGGATGAAAAATATGACCGATACTCTTCTATTTTTGAATCTATTATTGACTTAAATACTAAATAGAATAACTTTATAAAATTTATAGTAGAAAAAATAATAAGGGAAGAGGGGGTGGAGATAGTGTGTGGAAATTTATAATTTACAATTACATAATAAATAAAATAAAAATAATACTAATTAATATTATTAATAATTTAAATATTAATCTAAGTAGTAGAATGAAAGTTAACAAAAAAATTTATTACAATAAAAAGAAATACTATATTCATCTATAATATATTATAATCTATCTATATTATATTAAAAGGAGGGTAACATGCATCTATATCTTCTGTATTATCTTCTGTATTTGCTTATTGCATGTAATATAAAAATAATAATTATTAAAAATATATAACTTAATAGTAAAGATCACATTCAAATTCACAATTTAGTACTGAATAT
This sequence comes from Nicotiana attenuata, assembly GCF_001879085.1. NCBI lineage: Eukaryota > Viridiplantae > Streptophyta > Magnoliopsida > Solanales > Solanaceae > Nicotiana > Nicotiana attenuata. The sequence goes on from NC_031998.1 coordinate 13,816,643, forward strand.
TGATATTATTTCAATTATAGGTGAAATTCTAAATGAGGCTAATCAATTAAAACGTCATATAAAAATGTACAAAAGTGAAGGATAGAGATAATTTGCTGATATTTATAATATTTATTAGTTTATAATAACTTTAGACTTTTGAAGATGAACGTAACACTTGAATAAAAGTTTTGAGAAAAACAATTTGGAATAAGAAAATAGATATTTATGTTATATTAAAAGGAGAGCAATTGAGAAAATATTTAGTCAAGTGACAAGCTAATAAAACGTAATGCGATAATACTAAGTATAGCAGATTATGTAATAAAGAAAAATGATGAATTGAAAGTAATTCGATGACTATATGAATCCTTTTATAACTTTATAAGATTCTTTTATTGGGTATGTTTCCTTGGGTAACAAAAAGGTAATTAGAATTTAATTCAAACAATATGATATAATGTGCTCAAACAAGTTAGATCATGTGACATAGTTCACATTTTTTAATATTATTCGCGCACCGCGCGGATACTAATACTAGTATATATAATAAAGCAAGAAAGTTACTATATATAACTGACATTATGGTTCAAGAAGTCCAATTCTTTATATAATTGACATTATGGTCTGCTCGGCTGAGAAATGATGTGTAAATATTACTTGGTAAATGAAGTTTTTAATTAACAAAAAAAAAAAAATTGACATTATAGTTAAGCCAAGTGGCAAGCTAATAATGTCAATAGTATATGGTAACTTTATTCTATATTTGACTATTTTAGTTAAATATAATATAATATAATATAATATAATATATTATATATATATATATATATATATATATTCACGGAATTTGAATTAAAAGATAATTTTAAAATTATAGATAAAGTTCTAAAATTCGAATTTAATTTAAAAATAAAATTTATCTTTTTTTTATCATGTTATCTTACTTAATTCGGTTAATGATGATATGAAATCATGTTAGGAACTTTTGTTATTTTATATAATTATTTAAATACTACTTCGCCTCTAGAAAAAAAAACTACTCCATATAACTATAAAACTCTTTCACATTTAAAATCTTATAAGTATAGTTCTTTGAAATACTGTAGCTAGATTTGAATATAACGAAATTCTTTTAAAATAAATGTAATATATAGGTTACACGTCTATGTTTATCTAAATAACAAAAAAGAGTTTACAAAACCAAATAAAAGTTTACTTACATATATAATAAAGTAAACATACATGCTGGAGAAAGAAACATCACAAAATCAGTCAATATTAAAAAAAAAAAAAAGTTATTTCTTTTTTCTTCTTGAAAAATATTGGTTTGAAGAGTCAATTTGCATAAATGGACATCAAACAAATAACATAACTTTGACTATACAATTGCTATCATTAATTTCAATTTAGCACATTCAAGGAATTGAAGGATATAAGTTGAAACCCCTTCATTTAGCTGTAGTCAAGCCAATATTGGAAGGGTATAATATTTTTTTCGTTGAAAAATATTAGTTTTGAATCATTAGATTATGTGAAAGGTTTTTTTTTCAAACTCAACAAGAGATAAATTGGTTTCTAATTGATAGTTTCTATAGCAACTTTTAAGTGTAACAAAGAGTATATATAAAAAAAATTGGTATGACGTGAACTACTTTTGTAAAAAATGAAAAAAAAATTATTCGAAAAAACTCTTTACTTTTTTTAATTCAAAGATAATAAAAAGATAAGATATTTTTGAACATTAGTAGAGAGTTTTAAAATTATTATAATAGAAGTTATATCATGGATAAACTCAAAAAACCGAAATCTTATGGAATATTTACATAATATCCGGTCATATTTATTGTTTACTTTTTATAGCTAATATAAATAGATGATATACCGACAACACACGATATATGGATTATATATAAATTACACATCATTCAATTTTTTAATTTAAGTGGTCGGGTGAGCACCTATTTAGGCTGATTAGATAAAGCCAAAAGAAAAATATGAAATAATTACAACCAAAGACTAAAAATATAATTAAAGTTCATATGTAGAAAATTTTTATTAAAACTCATCCTTTTATAGTGAAATAAATTAATTTTTTGTAACAAAAGAAATAATGACATAAAAAATAAGATAAAAGAAAATAAACATTGAAAAAAATGTTAGAAAGATCTAAAACGAGAAATAAAAGATGACAACAAATTTCTTTTTATGTTTCATCTTTGTTGAGGATAAAAAATTTGAAAGTTAATCGCATCAATTTCAAATATATTTTTTTAAAATACATAGATTATGAGATAAGGATATCTTAGAATATTTTTTTTAATTTACATTATGTGTCGTTTTTAAAAAATCACTATTACTAACAAACTGATATGATATTCGAATTTGAATTGGAATGCAATTTGAGTAGTTTGCATTGAGGTTAAGCCAAGTATGGTGTCGAAAAATAAACTACTTGATAATTTTAAGACAATATATGCAATATTTTATAATAATAATCAACTATTTTAACATTTCATGATTTGTCACGACCCGAATTTCCCACCATCGGGAGTCGTGATGGCGCCTACTAATAGGAGCTAGGCAAGCCAATTGATTTAATATTACTCTTAACATCATCAACAAATATAAAGATCAACGAGACAGTTAATATAAAAGCGGAAGTCTTTAGAACTTAAATAACTGAAAACCCAAAAATTTGCGGAAGTTAACATTTCTCTACCCAAGACTGGTGTCGCTAACTCACGAACTACTAAAGAATGCTAAAAACAAGTCAGAATAGAAATACACCAATGTTTGTCTCGGTACAAGGAAAACAAACTAAAAACATGGAAAGGGACCCCGGCCTGCGAACGCCAGCTAGGCTACCTCGAAAGTCCCTGGACTGATGCCAGCTCCCAATCAACTACTGATGTGGTCCAAAAGCTGCTCCGGTACCGTGATCTGTGCAAAAGAGCACAGAAGTGTAGCATCAGCACAACCGACCCCATGTGCTGGTAAGTGCCTGGCCTAACCCCGGCGAACGAAGTGACGAGGCTAGACAGGACCACCAATCAACCTGTGCAGATATATAT
>NC_031998.1:13819711-13822521 GCF_001879085.1 Nicotiana attenuata
AAAAAAATTCACTAGCTAAAGAATTTTTTATATTTTTAGATAGCCAACTAAAATGAGTTTTGAATTAAGAATAATATTTTCAATTACATTATTATAAAAATAATTATTATTGAAAAATAATGTTTTAGAAACCGAAATTTTAAGAAAGAAATTTTTTTTTTAAGAGATATCAACACACCAGATAAGAGTTCAAGTATAGTAAAAGAGTTAACTGTTATCCAAAGAGTCATTTATTGTCTCAACATTTGATTGTTTTGCCATAAATATGAGTTATTATTTTGCTTTCTGACTATTTTTAGGATCCAATGACACCGGCAAGAATGGTATCAAAAAAGAAAAATAGAAGAAATGGTTAATTTTTTTTTCATGTAGTTGATATCCAATGATTATCTGTATTTATTGAGAAAGTGTAAATTTTAAGATTATTTTCATATAATTTAAATAACTTAAATATTTAACATGATTAGTATCCACGCATTCGCGCGGGTACTAATGCTAGTACATAAATAATAGCAATTTCCCGTTATAAATGAAAAAAGAAGTCGGGTGAGAGACAGAGGCAAGCGCTGAGGCATGAGGTGTGAGCAAATCAGCAAAAAGAATAGCGTTTGAAATCTTAATAAGTATACTATAAATAAAACTAATTAAGATTACAAAATGACGTTGAATTGGGATCTTTATACACTAATCGGTTGAATTATTTGTTTATTTTTTTTAATCAGTATATAGAAATTATATATTAATTATACATAATTATACATATATTATATATTTGCCAGTTAATTGTTAGTATAATTGATTGGGTAAAGTGTCTATTTATGTTTAATTTTCTGCCAAGAAAGCCTATGAAATTTGTCAGTGAAGGCAACAAGACATTTTAGGTAACATTTTATGCTTTAGGGTGTGTTTGGTAGGAAGAGAAATATTTTCCAAAAAATATTTTTTTAATTTTTTTATGTGTGGTTGACTTAAAATTTTGGCTTATAAACTCATTTTTCTCCAATTAGAGAAAAATATTTTCCTTACCAAAAGAAGGAAAAATATTTTTCAAAACTCCTTCTCAACCTTCCCCACCTTATTCCCCACCCTCACCAACCTACCCCACACTCCCACCTCACGCCTACCAGCCCCACCACCTCTCTCAAAAGGCTTTTTTCTTTTTTTTTTCAAATTTCAGTTTTTTTCCCATCACCCACCCTGCTCTCCCCCCACCCCCAAACTTTTTTTTTTTTTGTAATTTCAAATTTCTGTTTTTTCGTTTTTCTGCACCACCCTCACTGCTCCCCCTCCCCGCACAACAAAAAAATTACTTTTTTTTTGTAATTTTAATATTTCTGTTTATTCGTTTTTCTGCACACACATCCCCCCCCACCCCCCACCCCCACCCCAGGAAATTTTTTTTTTTTTTTATATTTTTTCAGTTTCAGTTTTTTCATCTATCGGTTTACATGTTCGAAATTTTACAAGTTCCAAAGTTATAAGTTTGGAAGTTTACGGATTCGAAAGTTCGCAGTTTCGAAAGTTTAGCGGTTCGGAAGTTTATGAAACTTGTGGGCTCGGAAGGTTGTTGGTTCGAAAGTTTGTGGCTTCATGTTTATTGTATCTAAATTATTTATGAATACTCTTGAGAAGTTATTTTCCTTAATTTGCGTATAATCAAACACCGGAAAATGAATAAGATTACTACTTGTTTTCAATAAAACATTTTCTTGAAAAACATTTACCGTTATACCAAACACACCCTTAAACTCTTGTCTTTTTAATTAAAATTCCATGATTCCTAAGAAAAATCGTCATTATACTATTAATCAAGCTAAGATAGTTATAATTAGGACAAGTTAAGTAGAAATGGTTATCTTATGAAACTTGTGTCATTTGAAAAACTTATGAGAACTGTGAGTGCTCCTTAATTATGGTCCATAGAATCAGCACAAAGAGGCTGATAATTGAACACTAAAGTCTGTCTAGCTAATTAATTGAGCAAGGAAGAAGCAAAAACTTTATTGTTCTTTTTTCTGACTCTTTTGTTGTGCGTAGTTGAAATTTCAAATAGAAGGCGGCCTTGTTCAGGTCAATGTTCGTATATTTTGGCTATTTATATATAGTAGAATATAATCAAAGTTACAAATTATTTGAAAGGTTAAAAGAGTAAAAGGTTCAGGGGCGGCTCAAAATATCTGGTGACCTAAAGTAAAATTTAAAAAAGATGCCTATAATATTTTTTAAAAATTAAGATCGCATATATTTCTAGGAATGCAATTATTTGAATCATTTATACATTCATGATTTTCGTGAGTACCTGTATTAGATTACTCACTATTTTTTCTTCTTGGACTTTATTATCTATATTGAAAATATATTACAATTATCTCTCTCATGCTCTCGGCGTAAGTTAGACAAACCTGCGCCGGTGTGAAAATGGCAGGAGTGAGAGGCAGAGGTGGTGGCCAAGGACGAGGACGAGGCCGACCACGGAAAATTCAGATCAACAATTTTGAGGTGGAAGAAAAAAATGATGAAGAATCAAAGGAGGATAATGAATCTGAGGCACAATTGACACATGCAAACAAAGGATTGGGAGCTAGAAGCCAAATCGAAGAAGTAGAAGGATCTCTATTGAGATCTGAGCTGACTATGAAGGAACGAGAGGTAGAAAAAGAGGTAATTAAAAAGAACGAGAGCAGATCGCAAAAGGAAATCAATGGAACAGTAACAGTGATAGAGGAAAGCAAGGAAGAAGACGAGGAGGAGAGCAGACCAGCATGGACAAGCTTATTGCGAGGAATAGAGCAGCTGAAAAATGGTATGAA
>NC_031998.1:13822530-13848223 GCF_001879085.1 Nicotiana attenuata
ATATATATATATATATATATATATATATATATATATATATATATATATACGTATATATTGTATAAAAGTTAAAGGCTTATTATACTTTTGATGATTCAAAATTATAATTAAAATAAATATTATATTATTCAAATTTTAAATAAAATATAAAATGAGAAAACTAATCAAATATTGCAGTAGAAATTACATACAAAAAGAGGGGGATAAAGTTAATGTTAGGATATTTATACTATGAACTAATTAAAAAAATAGAAGATAAGTAAATAACGCCAAAAATAGATAATTTTTTCAAATTATCCGCGCATCGCGCGGGTTTTAACTCTAGTTATATTAAAAGGAGAGTAGTGAAGCATGTGGTTAAGCCAAGTGGCAAGCTAAAATGAAGCCACTTGGCAATTTTAAGACAACATTAAAAATTTAAATTATAAATGGGAACATATTTAATGGAAGTAGTAGTCCAAAATTTTCTATAGGTATCTTTAATTAAATTTGTGTATAATTCAGCTATGGTAGGTATCCTTTTTTGAGCAAGAATCCATTAAAATTTCGTTGAAAATCTAACACACTAATTTTGAGTTGAAATAATAATTCTTTATTTAGTATAAGTTTTGTATCTAACCTTATTTGTGAACAATATACATTATTATAGGTATCTTTAATTAAATTTTGTGTATAATTCAGTTATAGTAGGTATTCTTTTTAAAAAAAAATAATTAAATAAACATTTTGTATCTACATCTATATTTTATTAAAGGAAGTGGGAAGAGAATCTTTAGTTTGGTCCAAATATGAAGCCTAAAGTTCAGCCATTACAACGCAAGTGGGAAGAGAATCTTTAGTTTGCTCCAAATATGAAGCCTAAAATTCAGCCATTAAAAATAGTATTGATAAATTTAAATAACTTAAGAATTCAAGAAATATTTTTAAAATAAAATAGATATTTATTTTTAAATTAAAAAATTTCTAGATTTATTTATATTATATTAAAGGATAGTAATGGATAATAATACTAAATAAAGTGGCACCAAAAATTAAAGTCTTACTAGATATAGAAATAAAATTTAAAAATATAGAATAAACATCTAATATAAGTAATTTGATTAACTAAAATTAAAAGTCAAATTTTGTATCTTGAAACTAAAAGAGAGTTTTTTTTTATTGCATGTAATATAAAAAATAAATATAAGAAAACTTAATAGATTTAGAATATAATAATCAAAGAACTTATATATTAATATTTTATACTAATTAAAGTTACAACTTAAAGTCAAATATGATATTATTTTGATTACAGGTAAAATATTAATTAAAAATTTCTTAGTAGGGAAGAAACTGTATAAAGAAAAAAATAAATATAATATGAGAATATTTATACTTTAAATTAATTAAAAATAAAATAAGTAAATAATTGAATAATATTCAAAAATATTATTTATAGATTTAAATAGTAAAATAGTTTCAAGTAAGAGGATAAAAGCGTAAAATATATTAAATTTCAAGAATAAAAAAATAATATTTATCAATAATTATTAAAAGGATAATAAGCAAAATATTAAGTCAATTAGTAAGCCGATAAAATCATATGAAAGTATAATAATGTTAAATAATAAATAATATAATAATATATAAGTAAAGAAAAAAAATTGTGTAAAATTTAAAAGAATAAGACTTATTTAAGCTTGAGATAAAAATTAACTAATACTGAGAATTTTATTAAAATAATATAATTTAATATGTTCAAACGAGAAAAATCACCACATGACATAGTTAGTAATTTTTAATATTGATAACGAAACGAAATTCAAGTACTAAAATTAACCTAATTAGATTATATAAATGTAAAAAAGAAAACAGGTTATCCACTATGAGATTTGCGAAATGATTTCATGTCTTGCTTCTTAATTAATATCTAATGATTATCTATAAATTTTATTTGGAAGGTTTATAATTTAAAGTTATTTATACATAATTTAAATAATCCAAATNAAATTTCAAGAATAAAAAAATAATAGTTATCAATAATTATTAAAAGGATAATAAGCAAAATATTAAGTCAATTAGTAAGCCGATAAAATCATATGAAAGTATAATAATGTTAAATAATAAATAATATAATAATATAATAATTATAAGTAAAGAAAAAAAATTGTGTAAAATTTAAAAGAATAAGACTTATTTAAAATTTAAGGTATTGAGTTCTCATAACGAGCTAGTTTTCTCTCTCATGCTCTCGGCGTAAGTTAGACAAACCTGCGCCAGTGTGAAAATGGCAGGAGTGAGAGGCAGAGGTGGTGGCCAAGGACGAGGACGAGGCCGACCACGGAAAATTCAAATCAACAACTTTGAGCTGGAAGAAAAAAATGATGAAGAATCAAAGGAGGATAACGAATCTGAGGCACAATTGACACATGCAAACAAAGGATCGGGAGCTAGAAACCAAATCGAAGAAGCAGAAGGATCTCTATTGAGATCTGAGCTGACTATGAAGGAACGAGAGGTAGAAAAAGAGGAAATTAAAAATAACGAGAGCAGATCGCAAAAGGAAATCAATGGAACAGTAACAGTGATAGAGGAAAGCAAGGAAGAAGACGAGGAGGAGAGCAGACCAGCATGGACAAGCTTATTTGCGAGGAATAGAGCAGCTAAAAACGGTATGAAACTAACTTACATACCTCCACAAGTGATAGATGGTGAAATTAGAGTTCAGTTAGAGAAAGAGGAAGTAGATAGAGAAACAGAAAAATGGAAAAGGGCTTTGATTACGTATGTGCTGGGTGATTTACCTGGGTATAATGTAATAAAGAGATATATAGAGATCCAGAATTATACTTGCATGATGATGGTTATTATATAATTAAATTTAAAACGATGGAAGATATGAAGGAAATCCTATTAGCAGGGCCATATACTATCAGTAACAGACCAGTGATTCTTAAACAATGGACAACAGACTTTGATTTTGAGAAGGAATTTCCTACAGAGATTCCTCTATGGGTTAGATTTCCAAAACTTCCATTGAACTGTTGGGGAAAGAACTCATTACGTAGGATTGCAAGCTCTATAGGTACTCCTATGTATGCTGATGAATGTACTGCCAAACAAATGAGAGTTTCCTATGCTAGAATGTTAATTGAGGTAGATGTGACAAAGCCTCTAAAAGAAGAGATAAGGGTGGAGGATCCAAATGGGAAAACATTTCTACAATCCATTATCTATGACTGGAAACCAAAATTCTGTGAAAAATGTCAAACCATTGGGCATGACTGTAAACAGGAAAGAGGGAGGCAGATTCAAATGAATAAAAGAATGAACAGAGAAAACCAAAGAGAGTAGTCCAACAATGGGTTACAAAGGAGAAAGGGAAGATGAGAGAGGTTGAACAAGAAAATGCTGTAGTGCAAGAAGTGATACAACAACAAGATAGCAGCAGAATGATGGAAGTAGGACAAGGGTCAAAGGAAGCTGAGAAGCAGAAATCAATAAGAAGGGAAGAACAAATGCCAGGGAATGCAAGGAAAGAGGTGGAAATACCAGAGTTCAATGAGCTTCATTTTCCAATGCTGGGATCAGTACCATTGAAGAATGGCTTTCAAATACTGAGTAGAGAGGGGAAAAGAGCACACACAGTACCTCCATATATAGGAGGTAATGGAAGAAGATCCTTATGAACTGGTTAGTATGGAATATAAGGGGAGTAAATAAAAGATATAAGCAGAAAGAACTGAAGAAACTCCTCAATACAGAAAATATTGGGATAGCTGGTATAGTGGAAACAAGAGTAAAAGAAGGCAAAGCAGGAACTATAATAAATAATATAGCTACAGGGTGGAGCAGTAGGACAATTATGCATCAGCCAATAATGGAAGGATATGGATAGTGTGGGATAATAATAGTTACCAGGTTACTAAGATAAAGGAAAATGCCCAAATGATACACTTTGAAGTCATAGAGAATACTGGAAAGGTGGATTGTATGATGTCCATAATTTATGGATTTAATACAACTGAACTAAGAAAAGGATTATGGGAAGAACTAAAAACACTAGCTCAAGGTATCAACAAACCTTGGATAGTGATAAGAGACTTTAATGCAGTTATGTATGGTGCAGATAGAGATCAAGGTAACCCAATCCAACAGACTGAGGTACAAGATTTTGTGGATTGTATGCGGGCAACTAACCTGAATGAACTGCTATGGAAGGGGGATTATTATACATGGAGTAACAAACAAAGAAGGGAAGACTGAATACAAAGCATGATTGATAGAACTTTTGGGAACTTTGAATGGATGATGCAATGGGGCAATGTAACAGTAGAATATGAGCTGCCAGGGATTTCTGATCATGCACCAATGTATCTGAGACTAGGAGTGGATCAAACTAACATCAGAAGCCCATTTAGATTCTTTGATGTTTGGGCAGAGCACAAAGACTTTACAAGGCTAGTTGAAGAAGTGTGGCAACAAAGACAAGATCCTTGGACAATGAGAGATATATGGAGGAAACTGAAGAGACTGAGAACTAAATTGAAGACACTGAATAACAGAGGATTTAGAAATGCTGAACAAAAAATGGCAGAAGCAAGGGAAGAAATTCAGAAAGTACAAAGCCAAATGCAGAAGCAGTTTGATGATGAATTGCAAGCTAAAGAAAGGGATGCACTGCAGAGATTAGAAAAGTGGTCAATGATAGAAGAAAGCATCATGAAGCAGAAATCCAGAGATAAGTGGATAAAACTAGGGGATGCTAATACCAAATACTTCTCAGCAGTAGTGAAAGAAAGAAGGCACAGGAAACAAATAAAAGAACTGATGGGAGTTGATGGCAATATAATAAACAAACAAGATAGGATTCAAGAAGAAATAGTGAGATTCTATAAAGGCCTTATGGGCACAGCAGCTGAAAAACTCACAGCAGTTGATAGAACAGTAATGAAGAAGGGGCCTGTACTGAACAAAGAGCAGAGAAGGATGTTGAATTCAGAAGTAACCAACCAGGAAGTGTATGAAGGGCTAAAAGGCATAGGTGATGATAAGGCACCAGGGATAGATGGATACAATGCTGTATTTTTTAAGAAGGCATGGCATGTTATAGGGGATGAGGTGACTAAGGCAGTGCAGGAGTTCTTCAACACAGGGAGAATGTATAGAGCTATTAATTGTACAGCTATAACTTTGATACCAAAGACAGATAATCCAGCAACAATTAAAGAATATAGGCCAATAGCATGTTGCACAGTGTTGTACAAGGTGATCTCCAAGATATTGGTAGCTAGAATGCAGAAGATACTAGGAGCAATCATATGTGAAGCACAAGCTGGATTTGTACCAGGAAGAAGAATAGGAGATAACATCATTATGGCACATGAATTAGTTAAAGGTTACACAAGAAAGCACATATCTCCAAGGTGCATGATTAAAATTGACTTACAAAAAGCCTATGACTCAGTTGAATGGAGCTATTTGGAGCAGATTATGAGACTAATGGGGTTCCCTGAAAGATACACAGCTTGGGTGATGGAATGTGTGAAGACAATAAACTATACAATCATAGTAAATGGGGAGCCAACAGAACCATTTGATGCCAAGAAGGGATTGAGACAAGGGGATCCAATATCCCCATTTTTATTTGCAATAGCAATGGAGTACCTAAGCAGATCATTGAAGGAAATGACACAAACCAGGTAGTACAAACATCATCCCAGATGTGCCAAATTATCACTAACTCATTTATGTTTTGCAGATGATCTCTTAATTTTTTCTAAGGGAGAAGCAGAATCAGTTAAAGCAGTAATGAAATGCTTCAATCAATTTTCAACAGCTTCTGGGTTACAAGCAAATAAGGGAAAAGTTCAATTTACTTGGTAGGAATGGGACAACAAGAACAAGAACAGATACTGCAGGAATCAGGATTTACAAGAGGTGAACTGCCATTTAAGTACTTAGGAGTGCCACTCTCAACTAGGAAGCTGACAATGATACAATGGAAACCAATCATTGACAAAATTGTGGCAAAAATTACTTCATGGACAGCAAGAAAATTGTCATATGCAGGAAGGAGTCAATTGATAAACAGTGTCTTATTTGGAGTTCAATCATACTGGGCTCAAGTGTTCATCTTACCAGCAAAAGTAATGAAAGCAGTGGAAAGCTTCTGCAGAAGCTATCTTTGGACTGGAAACAATACTATTTCAAAAAAATCATTGATCAGTTGGGATAGGGTATGCAGCCCAAAAAGCAGTGGTGGATGGAATATCATAAATATGAAGCTGTGGAATAAAGCTGCCATAGGCAAGCTTTACTGGAATGTGGCACAGAAGGAAGATAGAATGTGGATAAAGTGGATACATGCATACTATATAAAAGGGCAGCAGATGGAACAAGTTAAAGTACCAACACAGGCAAGTTGGATGGTGAGGAAAATACTTGAAGCAAGGCATATCATAGAAAAAAACAATGTGCAGATAAGTAAGGGAAAGGGGATCATAAAGCAGATATACCTGAAGCTGTTGGAAGATCAACCTAGAGTCATGTGGAAATGTCTGATGTTTGGCAATGCTGCAAGGCCAAAAGCAAAGTTCACTTTGTGGTTACAACTGCAGAACAGACTACTTACAGTGGAAAGGTTAAAGAAATGGGGGATTCAGGGAGAAGACAAATGCAGCTTATGCCAGGGACAAGAAGAAACAAGAGATCACATTTATGTAGAGTGTAGCTACACAAGGGAGGTACTAAAGAGAGTGATGCACTGGCCACAGAAACTAAGCCTAACAGGAACTAACTGGGAGCAACATGTGCAAGAAGTGATTAGAAGAGCTAAAGGGAGATCAAGAGAAGCATAACTATTCAAAATGCTATACACAGAAATGGTACATAATACATGGATAGAGAGAAATCAGAGAATTTTTGAAAACAAAAATAAGAGCTGGGAGAAGATAGCTAAGGATACAGTGTATGTTTGTTGCGCACGAGCTCCTCCTAGTATAGCTGAATTAGTGCAGGGATATAGATTTTAAAAGCTAGATAGGAAGAGCATGAGATTGTAATGTACATATGATAGTTATGCTGTGATAGCTAACTATGGAGCTTTGTAAATATTACTGGTGATTAATATAAAGGTTAATTACCAAAAAGAAAATATATTACAATTTGGTTAGTTAGTTAAAGTGGAGTTAGAATACATTGATAGGACACGTGACTATTAGGTGTCCAGCTAAGAAGCACTCTGTATAAAAGGAAGGTCTTCTTCCTTATTTGCATAACAGAAAAATATCACACAAATTCTCTCTAAAACATTCTACTGTTACATTGCTTACGATGGCTTCCTCTCTATTATTGAGAAGAAAAAAAAAGTTATTGGTGAAAGTTAATAATAATAATAATGATATTCTACAATTTTACTCTTGAAAAAAATTATTATGTTTTATCAATTTATTAATCTTCGAGTAATATTAACTTTTATTTTATAATTCAAATATGATATTTAATGTATTATTTATTTAAAAAAATTACTGAGATATTATACACGCGCTTTAGTAGATTTAAAAATCCAACACTATTGATTTTATATGGTAATTGAAAAATTCGAAATTTACTAGCCTTATGTTTGGGTGAGGAAGAGTGTAAAGCACGAAGGATGATGTCGTGCCGCTTGATGTAGCATTCCGTGCTGATTATATTGATTCTTATGGTGAGGTTGAGAGTAAAAGCACGAAGGGTGATGCCGGGCAACTTATATTGATTTTTATGGTGAGGATGAGAGTAAAAGCACGAAGGGTGATGCCGTGCAATTGTTTGATTTCTGATTCTTGTTGACAGTTGAGTTGTGGTGTTTCCCTATATTTACATGCTATCCTCCTGTTGTCATTTGATATTTCCCCGCAGCATGTTTCCCCCTCCCATCCTTGACTATACATTTCTGCTTTTATTTTTCGCTGTACATTATATATCTGCACATGTTTATTTTTGGTAGTCTGTTCCTAGCCTCGTCACTACTTCGCCGAGGTTAGGCTAGGCACTTACCAGCACATGGGGTCGGTTGTGCTGATACTACACTCTGCACTCTTTTGTGCAGATCCCAGTGCTGTAGATTTCAGACCGCAGTGAGATTTCCGTTCCTTGATCATCAGGCGACCCGAGGTAGTCCTGCAGGCGTCCGCAGGCCTTGGCGTCTCCCTCTATCTACTTTCCTGTTTCTTTTATGTAATCCCAGAGACAGTATTTTGATGTTTCTTTCAGACCCTTATTTGTAGTACTCTTAGACAGTCTGTGAAGTGTGACACCAATCTTGGGTTGATTTGTTATGGAATTGTATTAGCAGTGTTATTAAACTTGAAATTTACTTCCGCTTGTTAAATTTTGTTGATTATAAATTGTTGGCTTATAACTGCTAACGATTTTTAAAAATGGAAACAAGGCAAATAATTCAGTTGGTTGGCTTGCCTAGCTTTCACTAGTAGGCGCCATCACGACTCCCGAGGGTGGAAAATTCGGATCGTGACAAGTTGGTATCAGAGCTCTAGGTTACATAGGTCTCACAGTTCACAGACAAGCTTAGTAGAGTCTGAGGGATCGGTACGGAGACGTCTGTATTTATCCCCCAGAGGCTACAGAGTTAGGAAAAACTTCACATCTATTCTTTCATGTCGTGCGGTTTGGTTTCTCAATGCTAATTGAATTTCTACTCTGTTCTTCCGCGAATGGCGAGGTCACGTACCGCTTCTTCAGCCGAACAGCATCACAGACCAGTGATAGATCAACTACGTCTTCGGAGGCTTTGCGAAGGTTGGATAGGTTTCACCAAGCTCTTCACTACCACTTTTAGCGGTACATCTTCTGAGGATCCCCAGGATTATTTAGGCAGCTGTCATGAGGTTCTCAAGAACATGGGGATAGTGGAGACCAATGGGGTCGACTTTGCTACTTTTCGCTTATCTGAATCCGCCAAGACTTGGTGGAGGGATTGTTGTTTGGCTAGACCGGTTGGATCACCAGCTTTGACTTGGGACCAGTTTTCTCAGCTATTTCTGGAGAAGTTTGTTCCTATCACTCAGAGAGAGATCTATCGGAGGCTGTTTAAGCGTCTCCAGCAGGGTTCTATGACTGTTACTCAGTACGAGATCAGATTTATTGACTTGGCCCGTCATGCTCTTCTTATACATCCCACTGAGAGAGAGAGAGAGAGAGAGAGAGAGAGTGAGGAGGTTCATTGAGGGACTCATTCAGCCTATTCGACTCATTCATCCTTCGTGCTTTACCCTCTTCCTCACCCAAACATAAGGTTAGTAAATTTCGAATTTTTCAATTACCATATAAAATCAATAGTGTTGGATTTTTAAATCAACTAAAGCGCGTGTATAATATCTCAGTAATTTTTTTAAATAAATAATACGTTAAATATCATATTTGAATTATAAAATAAAAGTTAATATTACTCGAACAGGATTAACAAATTGATAAAACATAATAATTTTTTATCCAGGTTCATCCTTAACTAGAGCTCTCAGGTCGAGAACCTGGATATGGAATCGCCTTTGTTAGGGAGCGCGTTAATTCCCAATGTGGGATACGAATCCGAATCTAGTCGGACCCTAATGTGGGTGCCGAACACCGAATGAAAACCAAAAAAAAATTTAGACTATGTACACCCATATTCATATTATTTTTTTCTTTCTTTTTTCCCCTCGAATACCTACCACGTGTTTCTACTTTGTACAGTTCTCTCTTCTCTTTTCGATTTCTAGATTTCTCGTGGACAGAAGTATATTTCTAGAACTCTCCTGACTATCCGCGAATCATCTATTTATTTATAATTGCTGATTGTTTAACCAGAATAATCATTTGAAAAATTGCCCAAACAGACCTTAATTCACCGATCGGAACTCCTCTCTGTGTTAACTACGTCCACCGGTCATTGCTATGTCGACGGTGACATCAACGCCGGCCGCAGCCGCTTATTCTTCGCAATACAATTACTTAAACGGCACATACTTTCCGACGCCGTTTCATCTCCAACAACAACCATCTCAGCCCTACATTGGCCCTGCTCCTCCTGTCTATTCTGCTCCGGCGTCTGTTCCCGGCGTTTACACTTTACCTCAATATCAACAAGTAAGAATTCCGACGAGTTGGAGCTTTTGTTTTAGAGTTTTTTTTCTCATTAATAATTACTTCATTTTCAATTTGTACATTTCGGCTGTGGAATTTGCTTTTGATGAACTGACTCGGATTTTGATAGGGAGGGAAAAAACATATTTTATTTATTAGTGGCTCGGCTCGTATGTAAGAACCTTAAATGTGATCATATGTGTACACATGAATATACAAAGATAAATGACTTATGTGCACGCACACACAGATCCATGCATGCCTAAATGTGCATGTTATGATATGTTTACGCAGAGTTATAGTTCTATAGACCGATAGTGTAACTGTATGTGACTTTTTTCAGTATTGGTTGTTAACCTAAAATAAATGGTAAGTGAGGCGGGGGTGAAGCTACCCTTGTCCAGGGGGAGTCAATTGACATCCCTTCACCGCAAAATTACACCGTATGGATGTATCAATTTTTTTTAATGTATATATACAATATGTTGACCATGACATGACCGGAGCCCATTTATGGGAATACACTGGGTTCGTTGTTGTTGTTGTGGTGGTGACATGACCGGAGCTTAAATGAAAAGTGAGGAGTGATATAGCCGATCCCAACTTATTTGGGACTGAGGCGTAGTAGTCGTTATAAACTATACGTGAGTCACTTTGGCTTCTTCGTGTGTTTACTTTTTATATTTGAATTCTCTTAGCAAATATTTTGGCTCCGCCACTAATAGTAGGTTAAATTAGATTGAGAGTATAAAAATTATTTACAGAGTAGCTGTGTATAACTTTCAAATTCTTAAAAGAATTGCATGTTTCTTAGTTCTTGCTTCCCATTAACAAGCAAATGGAAAAGAAACTTCTTAAAAGTATTTGAAGTAGAGCCTCTCTGCATCTTTATCGATGTTGTTTAAGCTTGGAATTTATTAAAAAAGAAGATTTATTTGATAATGTTACTAATGTGCCTAATTGTTGTGGATGTATAGGCGCAGCAATTATTTCAAAGAGTTGCACAAACTATCACGCCCGAAGCAATTGAGAATGTGAAAGCTGCACTCGCGAAGAGTGAGATTGAGCAAAAAGCTGAGGCCAAAAAGAAAGCTGTGCCTCGAAAGGCAGCAGGGCAGACTTGGGAAGATCCTACCCTTGCAGACTGGCCAGAGAGTAAGCTCATGCCCCATTTAATTTTTTCTTCTGATTTGGTTTTGCGTCGAATAGTTGATTCTATTTAGTTTATTCTTTTGATGCTCTGTGGTTGATCCAGTTTGTTCTCCTCCATGAATTGAATTGGGTACAACCTTGTTTGAAGGGTCCTGGCAGTGTTTATAGAAAATGTCACGGTTGTGATGTTCTTGATAACCATGCAATCGTAGGGTCTAGAATTTAGGGAAGCAGTGATGAATGTCGAATTATTTAGCCGCCATGCAATTGTGGGAGTTGGAAGTTAAGGAAGTGTGAAGTAGTCACCTGTGCAATCATTTAGCAAATAAAAATTATTTCATCTTGTACTTCGGTTCAAATTTCCTTGAGAACTGGATATATTTGGAGATTAGTGGCACAATATTTGGATTAATGGGAGATGCTTTTCGAAAGATCAAAATTTATGCGATTTAACAGAATTGAGGATTGAAAAGTTTTTTGCCACATACTGCAAGTGTTTGGAAACTGGAAAGTGGGAAGGACTGGGGTGTATGAGGTCCTCGAATAATGCGACCATGTTACCCCCCCCCCCAAAAAAAAAAAAAAAAACCCAACAGAAAAAAGGTAAAGCTTTCATTTTGCTCGGCGAGGAATTTATGATAGTCTTTTTGTTTGCTCGAAAATTTTTGGTTGAAGGAAGTGAAGGTCTTCTTTGTAAGCTAATGTATCAGTCTATGTAACACCTATCATGGCTATCACCTTCATGTTATGTTTCCTCTTTTTGCATTTGGGAAAGGCGGGGGTAGTTAGAGCTGGTTTAAAGCAAAACAATTTGCCATAATGAATATAAATGGTCAGATAAATGTGTTGAATTAGTTTGTGCTTGATAAGTTTTTGGTACTCTGTTTCTAGTCTTTCTGAATATTTTTGGTCCCCCCCCCCCCCCCCCCCCCCCTGTGCTGGTGGGGGTTGGAAAAAGGATTTGAGGAGTCCTAGATTGTTGGTTAATATATCTTGTGTGTTTTGAGTATTATGCTATACTGCTCCTATTTAACATGAGCTACTGTCCTGCAAGTGGTTATGTCCAACTTTGATATGATTTTCTTATTTCTTCATCTTTTGCTATACTTGACTCTTGGTTTTTTCTGTAAGATGAGTGGTAATTCTATTACAGTTGAATGATTAAGTTGGCTATTGGGATCTTGCAGATGATTACCGTATATTCTGTGGTAACCTTGGGAATGAGGTGAATGATGATGTTTTATCAAAAGCATTTTCAAGATTTCCTTCATTTAACATGGCCAGGGTAAGTTGTCTTGAAGCACTCATGTTTTCTCTGTACTTTTAATTTTAATTGTCATAGATGAACTTGTGTTCTGTCATGAAGGAGCTGGGGTCGTTGTCTCTAGAGCTATACTTTCTTTTATATCTTATATTTCCTTATCCTAAACATTTATGAAGTTGGGGAAAGCAGTTATATTAAAAGAAAAAATGAGAAGATTTTGGGAAAGCCTAGGCATTCTTCAATATGTGCTGCTATACGGGAAAAAAGCGTTTGTTGGACTCTTGGGTGGAGGAGGCTCAATTAACTATTTAGAGATCAACATTTATTCTGCATACAGATTATTCTTAAGAGCGTTCTCTTTATGTATCAGTGCCTCTGGTGCAAAGTCCAATAGCTTTTAAAGGTTGAAAGATAAAAAAGAAGCGGGTAGTGTTACTGAAATATGTGATGAAGAAAGGAACCAAACCTATATTGCTTGTCGTGTACGTATAAAGTGACTTTCTCTTTCAAAAAAGAAATTTTGTGACTGTCTCTTTTTCTGTTTTTCGTGTAAACTGGTGTATTCACAGTTGCTGTCATGTCCATGACACATGTATATTTGCACTAAATTAAGTGTACTGTCAGCTTTTGAATGTCTAAAATGGCGAGTTATCTAGGTTGGTGAGCATCCACAAGGAGATTGTATTGGTGGTGATCTATGTCCCAAGCACTTGGGTATAAACAATTGTGGATCTATGGTATGTTCAATTCTTAGAATATCTTGAAGGATATGAGACCCCACCTTGATTTCCAATTTAAATGTCAGCTCCAGATTTGGAACTGTCCATTGGACTGATTCTGTTATAACTACTGCGGGCCCCGTGACTATCTATTCATTGGATTTGCTCAAAAGCAAAGAGTTTATACCCATATTTCTTTTCAAGACGCTAAACATCAGATGAATAGTCAGTGGAGTGTAGGTGGTGATGTCTTACTTCTTCCCTTCAACATATCATGTTAAACTTAATTTGTTACTGCCTTAAGCATGCCACTGTAGTGAAGGTTATGTTTCGCGCATCATTGTGCTGAAGTTGTAGTTTCTCCGTCCCCATGCTTGCCTTGAATAAGAAGAGAAAAGGTATTTATGTAGGATGCAAATGGGAAAGAAGCGATGATCTTGTTTTTATTATTATGTATTTGACGCTGACGTATGCTTACTAGTTTGGGCCTAGCTTATGTATTATTAATAGTTTTATAAGTTGCTTCTAGGTTTAAAGATATCTTGTCAAATTCATTGAATCAAGGGTATTTTGTGCTTCTTCAAACTTTTCTTTTTATAGGGCTTAGATAAATTCTTTTTTAGTGCTAGCCTAGCTTTACTTTGGTCCTAGTTGTCTTAAAAGTCAACTTCTAGAGTTTTGTTAGGTGAATTGCATGCAAATATAGATATATTCACAATTGTAATTTGACCTCTATGGTGTTTGTTACTCGATGAAGTTGCTGTTGCTTCTTTGGTACTTTGTTCGAAGGGAGGGGGGTTCTTATTCCTAGTATTCAACATGATATTCCCAGACTCTCTTCTTCATCTTACATATTCATGTCAATGTCCACCGGGCTCCAAAATAGCCTTCCTTTCCAACTTTGCTGTATTATGCTTGGATGTCATGACCTTCTCTCTTCTTCTTATATTCATGTCACAATTCATCTGGCTCCAATTACCCTTCTCTTCTGACTTTGCTTTATTATGCTTTGAAGCGATAGCAATACATGGCGGCTGCCGATCCCTCAAGTCCAGTCACTCTTCTAAAATACTCAGCTACACAATCCTATAATGCAACCTTGAATTGGTTATTCTGCCACATCTAGAGAGATCCCTTTTCTTTTCTGCTTTTGTTGTGTAGTGCTTTATTATCTACTTTTGATTACTGTAACTTAAAGTTCCTGTAAAACTTACGGGTTTCTACATTGTAATGATGACAGGTTGTGAGAGACAAGCGGACTGGTAAGACCAAGGGCTATGGGTTTGTAAGTTTCTCCAACCCTTCGGACCTTGTCACAGCACTTAAAGAAACGAATGGTAAGTGGTCGTTTCATGTATATGCAGGCATAGTTTCTTATTTTGCTTCTGCTACGAGCATATTCATTCTCTTAAGTGGCACACCTTAGTGTAAGGGTCTTTGACTGTTGGATGGTTAGCTTTTTCCTTTTGTAAATCACCAGACCGGAATGGTATAGGAAGAAAACTTTCATTTGGATCTGACATTTTCCTTGTTATGCCGTTCGTTGATGCTTTATATGGGTTTCTTTCTTTCCCTTGTTTGATGTCATAAGGTCTAAGGATTTGCCTTGCTTGGGAGAGTGTGTTATCTCGACCCTCTTCCCCCCAGCGCCAGAAGACTAGCTGGATGATCCAGCAGCACAACAACTAGAAGGATGGTGCTTTTGAAATCGAGTTAGGTAAAGGAAAAATGAGATACGGATACTTCAGCGAAAGGAGCAGTGTGGCTCCTCTTAGGCTTTGCAAAATGAAGACTAGTCACTGCGATATCATATTTTTACTTGAATTCCGGAGTTGACAAGGTACAATAATTTCAGGGAAATATGTTGGAAACCGACCAGTTCAACTTCGGAAGAGTAAGTGGCAAGACAGGATTGATTATGAAGCTTTGGAAAAACAAAAGGTAATCGTGCTTTCTAAATGATCAGGCCCGCATATGATTTCACATTCTAAAGTGGACATTTCACTATATATTTCTTGTTGAATGTTTTGGCAGAATGTGTCTCCGAAGAAACCAAAGTTACCAAAGAAGAGTGTATTGCACAAGTGAGCGTCAAATCATATGATTGTGGATCAGTGTAAGATATTGTTGATCTATATCTATGGCCATTTGGGAAAGGAGGAAAAAGTGGCAAAGTCATTGATAGAGATGCTCCTATTCAACTTATGTAGTGCTTTATGCTTCAGTTGATGATAGTTATTTTCTCCTGCCTTTTATGGCCGTTAGAGCTCGGACTTCCTCGGCAATAATAGATTGTCAAATGGAAGCCTAACTGTGTGAGATATTTGATTGTATTCATAAATCAGTCTAATTGAACAAACGATGAAAACTTGCTCCCGTTGGATCATATTTCACAGCGGAAGCAAACATAGCATCATAATCACGTGTAATTTAAATAATTAGCACATACGGAGATTATACGAGTTAACTCTTGAAGCGTGAACGAACAAAGCAAATCGATATCCTTCTCCAGTTCCAGAATTGCAAGACCTAAGCAACCTTTCACAGTCTTCTACTGTGTTACCTAAATAAAAATCGAAAAACAGAGAACTTCGGGTGGGTGAAATTCAAGGAAGAAAAACGTGTGTTTTTTTTCTGTGTCAAAAGCGACGAGCTATATACCATATATATATAGCTGCGCTTTTTAGGTCAAAACACTTTTTCAGAACCTGTTAGGTTTTCTTCTTCCATCAAGGAAAGGTTTCCTTTATTTCCTATTATTTAGGCACAGTAGAGACTACAGAATTTAATTAACAAGGCTTCCTATTATGGAATTAATTTCGAAATTTGAAATTAATTTCTATCATAATGAATTACGAATTATTCCACTAAAAATTCGTAATTGCACTCCTTAGTTCAATTTTGAAATTCTTCCATAAAATCTTATTTAACTCCCTTGTTAAAATTCAGATACTAACCGATCGAATTAAATTATTGACTATTTAATTTATTGATTACTTCTTTTAGACTTACACTTAACTTATTTTACGTGTTGGATATAAAATTCACCGGCCGGGTTTACACACGAAAACTTGTAAGCTTTTATAAAGGATTATCATCAATCTCAAAATCGAGACATGGATTCCATTAACTAATTATTACTTCGTCAATGTATATCATTGTTATCCAATTTACCAGGCTTATTGACTCACGAAAGAATCTCGCCTTTTAATAAATCAAAACAACAAGTGACATAAACATCTAATAATAATTAAATCAAGATTAAGAGTATAAGTACATTAAATGGACTAGAGAAATTATTTTATAAAGTCAATATAAAATACTTATCTCTACTTGATCCGTTCAATACATACAAAATGTATTAGCACAAGAAGTTGGAATTAGACCTATTCCCATAATCAAGTTAACTTACATTTAATCTTGTACTACAACCACTCCGATGATTTGTCCAATTCCATCATTAGATTATGAACATTAACTTTAATGTCTTACAAGAACAGATGATTTAATCTTCTGTGTATAAGCTAAACTCTATACACTAAATCATCTACTATGTAAGCAATGGACACACAAACCAATACATGATCTATTTAAAAGGAAACTTTATGGAATTTAAACAAGTAAATAAATAATTGGCCTTCAGAACACTGCTGCAGATTCTGAAGGCCACTCTGGCCGCGGTCCTGGCGTAACTGCGGTAGGACCGCGGCAGAACACTGCTACAGATTCTGAAGGCCACTTTGGCCGCGGTCCCGGCGTAACCGCGGTAGGACCGCGACATGACGCGTATGGTTTATAGTATATTCTAACAATCTCCCACTTAGACTAATAACCATGCTTTTACAATTTTGACACCCATTCCTTCTACATGCTTATCAAAAGTCTTCTGTGGTAAGCTCTTAGTAAACGGATCCGCCAAGTTGTTCTCTGACGCAATCTTGGTGACCACTACATCCCCTCTCTGCACTATATCACGAATTAAATGATATTTACGCTCAATGTGTTTTGCCCTTTTATGATTTCGTGGCTCCTTTGAATTTGCAACCACACCACTATTATCACAATAAAGTGTAATTGGCGCTTGAATCGAGGGAACCATGCCCAACTCTCTCAGGAAGTTACCGAGCCAAACTGCCTCTTTGGCTGCCTCAAAAGCTGCCACATATTCTGCTTCCATGGTGGAATCAGCAACACAAGTTTGCTTGATACTCCTCCAACTTATGGCTCCACCTCCAAGAGTAAACACATTACCTGAGGTAGACTTTCTAGAATCTCTGTCTGATTGGAAATCCGAATCAGTATACCCAATAGGTACAAGGTCATCAGAATGGTAGATCAACATATTTGATACTCCTCCAACTTATGGCTCCACCTCCAAGAGTAAACACATTACCTGAGGTAGACTTTCTAGAATCTCTGTCTGATTGGAAATCCGAATCAGTATACCAAATAGGTACAAGGTCATCCGAATGGTAGATCAACATGTAATCCCTAGTCCTTTTCAGGTACTTGATTATATGTTTAACCGCCGTCCAATGCTCTTTCCCAGGATTAGACTGAAATCTGCTAACAACGCCAACGACAAAGTAGATATCAGGCCTAGTGCATAACATAGCATACATGAGGCTCCCCACAGCTGATGCATAAGGGACCGCCTTCATCTTTTCTATCTCTTCATCAGTCTTAGGAGACTAATCTTTTAGATAGAGAAATTCCATGTCTGAAAGGAAGAAATCCTTTCTTGGAATCATGCATGCTAAACCTGGAGAGTATTGAATCAATATAAAGACTTTGGGACAAGCCTAATATCCTTTTCTTGCGATCTCGCAAGAGTTTGATCCCAAGGATATGAGCCGCTTCTCCCAAATCTTTCATATCAAAATTTGTAGATAACCACTGCTTAACTGAATTCAACATGCCCACATTGTTTCCTATGAGCAGTATGTCATCTACATATAAGATCAAAAATGTCACTTTGTCCCCATCCCACTTTTTGTATACACAAGACTCGTTGAGATACTGATCAAAACCAAATGTTTTAATCGCCTTGTCGAGACAAGTGTTCCATGCCCTAGATGCCTGTTTCAGTCCATAAATGGACTTTTTAAGTTTACACAACATGTGTTCCTTGCCACTTTCCACGAAACCGTCTGGTTGCATCATATAGATGCACTCATCAGGACTTCTATTAAGAAAGGCTTTGACATCTATTTGCCAAATCTTATAATCATAATGAGCAGCAATGGATAAGAGAATCCTTATAGACTTAAGCATGGCTACCGGCGAGAAGGTTTCCTCATAATCGATCCCTTTTTTCTGAGTGAACCCTTTCGCTACAAGCCTTGCTTTAAAAGTTTGCACTTTTCCGTCTACACCTCTCTTTTTCTTATAGATCCACTTGCATCCAATGGGTTTAACCCCATAAGGTGGTTCTACAAGATCCCAGACTTGATTAGAGTACATTGACCCCATCTCTGATTTCATAGCGGCAACCCACTTATCGGCATCTTTATCATGTAGTGCTTGGTCGTAATTGACAGGTTCGGAAGTATGCTCCTCAGGGATCCTATCATATGATTCTCCCAAGAGCGTATAACGAAGTGGCTGTCTTATTACTCTCCATTACGACTACGCACTACATCACTTGCAACTATACCATTTTGATTCTGTGGTTGAACCACAATCTCATCAGGAACCTGAGTCTCCATGCTATCCAAAAGGATATCAATGACTTCTTCCTGTTGTGCAGTTTGCTCTACATAACTCCCACTACTTTGTGGTAGTATGACTTCGGGCACTTGTTTTTGCGAGACATTAAGTCTATTGACATTTCTCCCACTACTAAAATGCAATGGTATGTCAAATCTGACTTCGGAGTTTTGTATATGGTCGTTTTGTTTATCAGATGACTGAGTTTCCATTCCTTTGCTTAGTTCCTGTAAAACGATTTTACTTTTAGGAACATGATTTACCAAATAGCCCTCTTCAAGAAACTTGGCATTTGTGCTAACAATTACCTTCTTTTCTTGAGGACAATAAAATAAAGCACCTTTCGTTCCTTTTGGATAGCCTACAAACATGCATACATCTGTTCTTGCCTCCAATTTATCCGTTTTCCCTTTTAGCACATGTGCCGGACAACCCCAAACTCGAATATGCCGCAAACTAGGCTTGCGCCCAGTCCACAATTCTGCAGGGGTCAAAGGTACTGACTTTGAAGGAACTAAATTCAGAATGTAATTTGTTGTTTCTAAGGCATGTCTCCAAAAAGACGCTGGCAAACTGGAATAACTCATCATTGATCTAACCATTTTCATAAGAGTCCTATTTCTCCTTTCAGCTACACCATTTTGTTGTGGTGTTCCAGGTGCAGACAATTGAGATGTTATCCCACATTCTGATAGATAACCAATGAATTTCGCAGAGAGGTATTCCCCACCACGATCAGATCGTAATGTTTTGATATGTTTATTAAGTCGTTTTTCAGTCTCAGCCTTAAATTCCTTGAATTTTTCAAAGCATTCAGACTTACGACGCAACAAATAGACATATCCATATTTTGAGTAATCATCAGTGAAAGTCACAAAATACTCAAAACCACCTCTTGCCTGGACGTTCATTGGACCACACAAATCAGAATGAATTAATTCTAATTTATCACTTGCTCGATTTCCTTTTGAGGGGAAATTTCGTTTTGTCATTTTTCCTTCTAAACAGGATTCACATGTTGGTAGTGCCTCCACTTTCAATGAACTTAAAGGTCCATCCTTGACCAACCTTGAAATTCTGTTTAGATTTATATGACCCAAACGCAAGTGCCATAAATATGTTTCACTCAATTCAAGAGAACGTTTTTTCTTATTTGGTAAATCAATATAATTCAGTTCTTTAGAGTGTAACGGTTTAGGTATAGAGTCAACTACAAAAAGACCATCAATCAATGTAGCCGAAGAGAGATAACGTTTATTATGAGTAATAACACATTTATCAATGTCATGACAATTAAAATCATAACCATCTCTCATAGTGCTAGAAACCGAAATTAAATTCCTTCTAACGGAAGGTACATATAATGTGTCTTTTAAAGCTAAAACTCTACCACTACCAAACGAAATACTAATATTTCCTAATGCTAAAGCTGGGGCTGCTGAACCGTCTGCTTGATAAACATTGATTTCTCCTCTACTTAGCCGCCGCGTTACCTGAAACCCCTGCAAATAAGTGCAGATATGATTAATGGCTCCCGAATCTGCACACCATGACATGGTAGAAACAACCGCTAAAAATGTTTCAACGACAAGTAGATGTAAATCACCTGGTTTATTTTTCAGCTTGGCCAGATAAGTTGGACACTGCTTCTTATGATGCCCAGGCTGCTTGCAATGATAACACTTGCCCTTAGCCTTTTTCACACCAGCAGTCGCGCCACCAACAGAGGGTTTTTGAGCCTTTTTCTTTTTTCTGCCCGCCTCTCGGCTTAGAAGAAGAACCTGCCTCAAAATTCAACGCCACAGGAGGAGCTTGTGACTTGATAATAGTCTCTGCCGACTGCAGCTCATTCAGCAATTTCGCAAGGGACAAATCCATTTTGTTCATGTTATAATTCAAGCGAAACTGCTGAAAACTATCAGGCAAAGTCTGCAGGATCATTTCAACCTGCGTGTCCTTATCAATGTTAGCTCCAAGGACCTCCAGTTCATTCAGAAGACTCATCATCTTCAGAACATGGTCCCTGACCGATGAATCTTCAACCATTTTGGTATTCAGAAGGGCTTTCATGGCAGTCTTCTTAGCTGCACGATTCTGATCTCCAAACATTTCTTTGAGATTTTTCAGAATGTCATAAGCAGACTCCATCGATTGATGCTGATGTCGTAGAACATTTGACATGGATGCCAAAATGTAACACCGCGCCATCTCGTCAGCCTTAATCCATTTCTGGTAAGCTTTTTGTTCGTCTTCTATGGCATCATCTCCAGGTTTTTCTGGACACACCTCATCGAGCACAAATTTGTAGTCTTCAGCAAGTAGAACAATATCCAAATTTCGTTTCCAATCAACATAATTGGGACCCTCAAGTTTGTTTTGAGTAAAAATGGCAGTAAGGGGATTGAAAGCAGTCATTGTCAATCTGGGAGACATTAAATATTTAAATAGATCAAATCAGTTTGTATTATTGAATATTAAAATTCAAAATACACTATATATATACAATCTATGCACCTTGAACAACAAATTTAGATGGGAAAGAAGCTATTCTTGCAATATACTTATATAATGACAGATTATCCACCCCATAAACTTAAACAGGTCATACTCAGATGGAGAGTAAACTGTTAATTTAAGCCAAGTGAATATCAACATTCAACATATATCAGTCCCATTGAACCAACATGCATACTCAGATGCAGAGTAAATACAAGTAATCAATGACTAGTATAATCTAGTGATTATTCATAATGTTTTTATCCGATATGGAAGAAGACCTACGTCAACGTGTAAAAATATTATATCACTAATTTTTAACCCCGGAGACCATGGAATTGATCCCCACGATTACTGGAATTAAAAACAACTAAAAAAAATTTCAGAATTTTTGAAAAAAAAGCAAACACACCATTTAAACGACCCCGAAAGCCCAAAAAACGGCTTACGTCATGAGCAAAGCTGATGTGTATTGATCACTGGGCCATTTCACATGGACCTGCCAAGTTTTAGGTCAATCGGAGTCCGTCAACTAGTTGACCTCCGATTTTCTGCCCTAATTCGGCCAAAATTGTTTTTACGTTTTTCATGATTAAATTCAATTTTCAGATTATTCTAACTTAACATCACCAATATTAAAAGAATATTTCAAGTTTTCGGAATAATCAATACAACCCATAACAGATAATCACGCCAAAACAGTGCAGGTTTTCAGAAAAAACAAACTTTGTATGTAATTCAAAACTTGCATATAGAACATGATATTAATCCTTATGGTTTATCATAATTATTTAATTAGACGTGAGTAGGCTCTGATACCAGTTGTTGGATCATATTTCACAGCGGAAGCAAACATAGCATCATAATCACGTGTAATCTGAACAATTAGCACATACGGAGATTATACGAGTTACCTCTTGAAGCGTAAACAAAGCAAATCGATATCCTTCTCCAGTTTCAGAATTGCAAGACTTCAGCAACCTTCCACAGTCTTCTACTGTGTTACCCAAATAAAAATCGAAAAACAGAGAACTTCGGGTGGGCGAAATTCAAGGAAGAAAAACGTGTGTTTTTTTTCTGTGTAAAAAACGACCAGCTATATACCATATATATATAGCTGCGTTTTTTAGGTCAAAACACTTTTACAAAACCTGTTAGGTTTTCTTCTTCCACCAAGGAAAGGTTTCCTTTATTTCCTATTATTCAGGCATAGTAGGGACCATAGAATTTAATTAACAAGGCTTCCTATTATGGAATTAATTTTGAAATTTGAAATTAATTTCTACCATAATAAATTACGAATTATTCCACTAAAAATTCGTAATTACACTTCTTAGTTCAATTTCGAAATTCTTCCATAAAACTGTCACGACCCTAGTTTACCAACCGTGAACATGTCATGACGGCACCTGGTCCCCATGATCAGGTAAGCCTAACATTTGCGGAAATATATTAGTTGCGGAAAATAGAGAAAATCAATTCAAATATCTAAAGGAAACTGTACTGAATGCCGCTTGGCAAGTACAACTCAATATCACAAGTCTAACACAATTCCCAAAACCCGGAAACTCACGGGCAACAAAGGCTACAGAAGTGTATAGTAAAGGTTCCAAACTCCAAAATTTCTAACAACCGAAAGAAGGAAAACTAAGTACTAAAGATAGAATAAGAGGGAGACTCGTCGGTCTGCGGACGCAGCAGATCTACCTCGAAGTCTCCGTAGTCCTCCTGCCTCACTGATAGTGCGCCTGAGTAGAGGTACCTGGATGATCTGCACATGAAAAACATGCGCAGGAAGGGCATGAGTACACCACAGCGGTACTCAGTAAGTGCCAAGCCTAACCTCGGTTGGGTAGTGACGAGGAAGGTCAGGGCCATACTGAGACAAAATATAGTAACAACAATAATTAACAGTATGATAATCTGACAGAAATAATAAATACAGCAGTGATATAAGATAGATTAAGCAAGGCAATAGCAAATACACAAGAACGGAACAACCACAGAATAAGTACAGCTTAGCACCAATGGTAACAATGAGGATCTCCCAGGATACCGTCCTGTAGTCCTTTTCTCAACTGTCCAGTGGATCTCCCGGGATACCGTCCCGTAGTCCATCATATGTGCAGGGGGATCTATCGGGAATCTAACCCGCAGTCCCAAAGTAAAAGTGCAGGGAGATCTACCGGGAATCGAACCCGTAGTCCCAAAGTAAACAAACAAGGGGGGGAGCTACCGGAATCCCACATCCGTAGTCCCAATGTAAATGCGCAATCACAACCAGAAGGTACACGGAAACGAGGTACAAAAAGACAAGCAACAGATAGTACTGACCTAGCATGCTTCACGTAGTACAGTTAAGGCAGCTTAAGCAATTAGGCAAGTTAAATCAACTAAACATGCTTTCCTAATCTAGCACAAGTTATAATTTCAAGTAGAATAAAGCAAATATGGAAGGAACTCAATCTCAATATCTTAAGAAAAACCGGGTTTTCCAACAATTGGCTCAAGTACACGCCCGTCACCTCGCGTACAAGGCACTTAACAAATCCTAAGGGGAATGGTCCCCCACACAAGGTTAGACAAGCCACTTACCTCGAATCGGCACCAAAATCAACTCGAAATCACACTTTTACGAGTATCCGACTCCAAATGGCCCAAATCTATTCAATTCAATTACATATCATAAGTAATATTGCAAACAACTGATTCCACTATTAAATTTAAAGCTAGGACGCGAAAATAGGTAAAATGACCAAAGCGCCCCTCAGACAAACGTCTCGGAATCAAATAATTTTCACATTTTCAGAACCCTCGTACTCTCACGAGTCTAACCATATAAAAATCTCCCAAATCGGAGGTCAATTGCCCACTCAAAACTCAATAATTAGGTCTATGAAGTTCTTCCAATTTTTCCCCAAATTTTGACCTTGAATTCGAATTCTAATGGTGGATTTAACTATATAATGATGAAATATAACAAGAAGGGACCAAAGAAACGTTACCCAGTGATCTTCACTTCAACTCCCACTCAGAATCGCCTTAAACCGAGCTCTCAATTGATTTTTGTAACTTATGAACTCAAACCCTCGAAATTTCTATTTCTGCCCAGGGATTTCCGCTTCTGCGGACAAGGGACCGCTTCTGCGGTCCCGCTTATGCGGAAAGTGAGCCGCTTCTGCGACTCTTACTAAGCGACCACATCCGCTTCTGCGGTCCGGTCTACCGCTTATGCGGTTCCGCTTATGCGGATTATCCACCGCTTCTGCGGTTCCAACTAAAAGCCAAACGGCCGTATTTGCGGCTATTTTCTCGCAGATGCGAGGCCGCTCCTGCGGAATTTCCTCCGCATCTGCGACTCCTGGAAACTCTGCCCCAAACCGCTTCTGCGATGATCCAGCCGCTTATGCGGTTCCCAAGCCGCAGAAGCGAAAATACCAGAAGATGAAAAGAACCAGCTGTTGCAACACTTCAAAAATCTCCCCGTTAACCACCCGAAATCATCTCGAGGCCCCCGGGACCTCAACCAAAAGCACCAATACCACCTAATACCTTATTCAATCTTGTACCAATCCTTAAAACATCTAAAACAACACCGGAAGTCCGACTAAATCAAAGATTCAAGCCTAAGAACTTCAAATTCCAACAAAACACACTTTCGATCAAAAACCAAACCAAACCTCGCCCGAATGACCTGAAATTTTGCACACACATCCCAAATGACATGACGGAGCTACTGCAACTTCCGGAATTCCAATCCGACCCTCGGATAAAAAACTCACTATCGGACCGGAAACTTCAAAAATTCAAACTTCGGCATTTCAAGCCTAAATGCTACGAGCCTCCAAAATACATTCCGAACACGCTCCCAACCCCGAAATCACCTAACGGAGCTAACGGAACCATCGAATTTCCATTTTGAGGTCTTCTTCACACTGTTCCGATTACGGACCATTTTTCAATTGTTAAGCTCTCATTTAGGGACTAAGTGTCCCAAAACACTCCGAATCCCAACACCGAACGTCCCAGCAAACCAAAATAGCAGAAATGAACTTAGGGGAAGCAGTTAATGGGGGATCGGGGCGTAAATTCCAAAAATGACCGGCCGGGTCGTTACATCCTCCTACCTTAAACATTCGTTCGTCCTCGAACGAGCATAGAGAACATACCTGAAGAAGTGAAAAGATGAGGGTACTGGCTGCGCATATCCTGCTCGGTCTCCCAAGTCGCCTCCTCGGCCGGCTGACCC
>NC_031998.1:13848343-13881984 GCF_001879085.1 Nicotiana attenuata
TTATTATGAGTAATAACACATTTATCAATGTCATGACAATTAAAATCATAACCATCTCTCATAGCGCTAGAAACCGAAATTAAATTCCTTCTAACGGAAGGTACATATACTGTGTCTTTTAAAGCTAAAACTCTACCACTACCAAATGAAATACTAATATTTCCTAATGCTAAAGCTGGCTGCTGAACCGTCTGCTTGATAAACATTGATTTCTCCTCTACTTAGCCGCCGCGTTACCTGAAACCCCTGCAAATAAGTGCAGATATGATTAGTGGCTCCCGAATCTACACACCATGACATGGTAGAAACAGCCGCTAAAAATGTTTCAACGACAAGTAGATGTAAATCACCTGGTTTATTTTTCAGCTTGGCCAGATAAGTTGGACACTGCTTCTTATGATGCCAAGGCTGCTTGCAATGATAACACTTGCCCTTAGCCTTTTTCACACCAGCAGTCGCGCCACCAACAGAGGGTTTTTGAGCCTTTTTCTTTTTCTGCCCGCCTCTCGGCTTAGAAGAAGAACCTGCCTCAAAATTCAACGCCACAGGAGGAGCTTGTGACTTGATAATAGTCTCTGCCGACTGCAGCTCATTCAACAATTTCGCAAGGGACAAATCCATTTTGTTCATGTTATAATTCAGGCGAAACTGCTAAAAACTGTCAGGCAAAGTCTGCAGGATCATTTCAACCTGCGTGTCCTTATCAATGTTAGCTCCAAGGACCTCCAATTCATTTAGAAGACTCATCATCTTCAGAACATGGTCCCTGACCGATGAACCTTTAACCATTTTGGTATTTAGAAGGGCTTTCATGGCAGTCTACTTAGCCGCACGATTCTGATCTCCAAACATTTCTTTGAGATTTTCCAGAATGTCATAAGCAGACTCCATCGACTGATGCTGATGTTGCAGAACATTTGACATGGATGCCAAAATGTAACACCGCGCCATCTCATCAGCCTTAATCCATTTCTGGTAAGCCTTTTGTTCATCATCTGTGGCATCATCTCCAGGTTTTTCTGGACACACCTCATCGAGCACAAATTTGTACTCTTCAGCAAGTAGAACAATATCCAAATTTCGTTTCCAATCAACATAATTCGGACCCTCAAGTTTGTTTTAAGTAAGAATGGCAGTAAGGGGATTGAAAGCAGTCATTGTCAATCTGGGAAATAGATCAAATCAGTTTGTATTATTGAATATTAAATTCAAAACACACTATATATATACAATCTATGCACCTTGAACAACAAATTTCGATGGGAAAGAAGCTATTCTTGCAATATACATATATAATGACAGATTATCCACCCCATAAACTTAAACAGGTCATATTCAGATGGAGAGTAAACTGTTAACTTAAACCAAGTGAATATCAACATTGAACATATATTAGTCCCATTGAACCAACATGCATACTTAGATGGAGAGTAAATACAAGTAATCAATGACTATTATAATCTAGTGATTATTCATAATGTTTTTATCCGATATGGAAGAAGACCTACGTCCACGTGTAAAAATATTATATCACTAATTTTTAACCCCGGAGACCATGGGAATTGATCCCCACGATTACTGGAATTAAAAACAACTAAAAAAAATTTCAGAATTTTTAAAAAAACAGCAAAAACACCATTTAAACGACCCCGAAAGCCCAAAAACGGCTTACCTCATGAGCAAAGCTGATGAGTATTACTCACTGGGCCGTTTCGCATGGACCTGCCAAGTTTCATGTCAATCGGAGTCCGTCAACTAGTTGACCTCCGATTTTCTGCCCTAATTCGGCCAAAACTCTTTTTACGTTTTTCATGATTAAATTCAATTTTCAGATTATTCTAACTTAACATCACCAATATTAATAGAATATTTCAAGTTTTCAGAATAATCAATACAACCCATAACAAATAATCACGCCAAAACAGTGCAGGTTTTCAGAAAAAACAAAATTTGTATGTAATTCAAAAGTTGCATATAGAACATGATATTAATCCTTATGGTTTATCCTAATTATTTAATTCGACGTGAGTAGGCTCTGATACCAATTGTTGGATCATATCGCACAACAAAAGCAAACATAGCATCATAATCACGTGTAATCGAAACAATTAGCACATACGGAGATTATACGAGTTACCTCTTGAAGTGTGAACAAAGCAAATCGATATCCTTCTCCAGTTCCAGAATTGCAAGACCTCAGCAACCTTCCACAGTCTTCTACTGTGTTACCCAAATAAAAACCGGAAAACAGAGAACTTCGGGTGGGCGAAATTCAAGGAAGAAAAACGTGTGTTTTTTCTGTGTCCAAAACGACCAGCTATATACCATATATATATAGCTGCGTTTTTTAGGTCAAAACACTTTTCCAAAACCTGTTAGGTTTTCGTCTTCCACCAAGGAAAGGTTTCCTTTATTTCCTATTATTCAGGCACAGTAGGGACCACAGAATTTAATTAACAAGGCTTCCTATTATGGAATTAATTTCGAAATTTGGAATTAATTTTTACCATAATAAATTACGAATTATTTCACTAAAATTTCATAATTGCACTCCTTAGTTCAATTTCGAAATTCTTCCATAAAACCTTATTTAACTCCCCATGTTAAAATTCAGATACTAATCAATCAAATTAAATTACTGACTATTTAATTTATTGATTACTTCCTTTAGACTTCCACTTAACTTATTTCATATGTTGGATACAAAATCCACCGGCCGGGTTTACACATGAAAACTTATAAGCTTTCATAAAGGAGTATCATCAATCTCAAAACCGAGACATGGATTCCATCAACTAATTATTACTTCGCCAATGTATATCATTGTTATCCAATTTACCAGGCTTATTGACTCACGAAAGAATCTCGCCTTTTAATAAATCAAAACAACAAGTGACATACACAGCTAATAATAATTATATCAGGATTAAGAGTATAAGTACATTAAATGGACTAGAGAAATTATTTTATAAAGTCAGTATAAAATACTTATCTCTACTTGATCCGTTCAATACATACAAAATGTATTAGCACAAGAAGTTGGAATTAGACCTATTCCCATAATCAAGATAAATTACATTTAATCTTGTATTACAACCATTCCGATGATTTGTCCAATTCCATCATTAGATTGTGAACATTAATTTTTATGTCTTACAAGAACCGATGATTTAATCTTCCGTGTATAAGCTAAACTCTATACACTAAATCATCTACTATGTAAGCAATGGACACACAAACCAATACATGATCTATTTAAAAGGAAATTTTATGGAATTTAAACAAGTAAATAAATAATTGGCCTTCAGAACACTGTTGCAGATTCTGAAGGCCACTCTGGCCGCGGTCCTGGCGTAACCGCGGTAGGACCGCGGCAGAACACTGCTGCAGATTCTGAAGGCCACTTTGACCGCGGTCCTGACGTAACCCCGGTAGGACCGCGGCAGGACGCGTATGGCTTATAGTATATTCCAACAGACTACATTACAGTGATTAACAAAACAGAAAGCCATTCAATTGACGAACGCATTCTTTCTGAAAAATTGAATGGTTAGAAACTGATTTCTCCGTGATAGATCGTGATCGCCTATTCGGGAAAAATATAGTGAATAAGAAAAAGAATCAGATGATACCTAAAGGCTAGGCTTTATTTATTGGTATTTTAATGTGCAAAGAGTGAGCATTATTCCGTTTTACCCAAAAAAAGGAACTCTTAAAATATTAGACAACTTTTTAGATTATTAGTTATTACTAGTTTAGCTTTTAAATTTTTTTAATGTTTGGTTCCTCTTGATTAGCTCAAAAGAACAAAAAATAATTTAATAATTATATATATTTGTTTACCCCAAAATCGGGTAACAATTGAATTTGTATGTGGTTTTAAGGATATGTGATTTATTCTAACACGAACATTAAGAATATCAAATAAATGAGTTAGGAGTGGAATAAACGTTCAAACCAGTTGCAATAGTATGATCAAGCCTGAACTTAGGTTGATGAATGACCTCGTCCTCGGTCAGACCCCTGGTTCAAGTCAGGCCGTGAATGAAGAACAGAACAAATGAACAAAACTTTACCAATAGCTAAAAGACAGAAAGTAAACTTGTATCGCTTTGATTCGTGTGTTACAAGGTGTGTTGCAAAAGAAATTTTTTCCCTTTATATAGTAGGAGAGTTTTACCCTTAATATACGTCTAAAAAAGGTAAAAATCTTCCTTTCTTGTTAATTACCGATCCATAACCGACGTCGAGCGAGATACGCGCCGTGATATCCGGTTGGGCGCGAGTATCACGGCCCTCTATCCGTCGCGTGTAACCGTTCACCATGTTTCCCAAGGTCTTAGAACTCATTCTTGGCCCCGGGCGCGTCGCTTTACCATACCCGATGACGAGTACATCGTTCACTGTTCCTGGATCTCGATATGAAGGGTCTCTAACCTCGATTACAATCTCATGCATCCGTGCCCTTCTTCCTTTTTCTCACCGGGAAATCGGGGTAGACATTACCTCTGATTTTACCCGTACATAGATAGTCCCCTCATTTTCCGGAGAGTAGGTTTACCGAAACGATGGAACGCGATAAATGAATCCCAGTTCCTTCCTGTGTACGTTACAAACGAGATGACGGGTAAATCGAAACGTCCCATTAGTCTCGTCGTTCTGACTTTGGACACATGTCCATCACCGGTTGACTGTCCTCGAATGCGAACTTCACGCACTGATTGTTTTCCCTCTATAGAAGCTTTGACCCTTTTTCACTTCTTCCACTATCCGATTCTAGAATTTACCCTCGAACACTCTAATTGCTTTTAACTCCTTCAAATCTTCATACATTGCTCCTTGAACCTTCATATCTTAATCTTCAATCCTTATACATTTTCTTTGAATCTTCATTCATACCATATTTAAAAATTCATATTTTTCTTCAAACCTTCAGATTTCCCAGATTACGATGGCGAAAACCTCCAAGTCAGTGCCTCAGAAGGCTGCTCCTCCATCTTCCCACCCGGCCACAGAAGTCGAGTTGGCCGTTCTCGAGGTGGCTCAGGATCCCCCCATGAAGAGCTTCGTACCTGGGGGCTGCTCTATCGGGAATGACTTCCACATCGAGAAGGCCTCTAGTCAACAAGACCGAGGCAAGGGGGCATGGATATACATATGAACCGTTACTGAGGAAACACTACCCATAGTCTGAGCGGACTAAAACTAGGAGGGTAAGGAAGTGGTTGTCCCCGGCCCAATGATGATGTCACTACTCACGCGGAGGGGTACTTATGTGTTTACACTTAATCCTTCACGCTCGCCCCGGTGGAACCCATAATCCTTGCCTTCTGCAAAAGGTACAAGCTGTGCCTTGGGAAAATCCACCCGTCCTTTTGGAGGATCATGATCCCCTTATGACATTTCGTGAATAATACTGAAGCCCCTTGGTTTACCCTCGACCATCTGCTTCGCCTATACAGTCCCTGAATCTTTTGGAAGGGGCTGATCAAGCTCGTCCATCGAGCAAGTAAAGCTCAATTCTCGAGCATCGACGAGGACCGAGATCGAGAATGGCAGGGAAGGTTCGTTCGGGTGAAAATCATAGACCTTATCCCCTCCGAGTTTCTGCCGCTCCTAGAGAAGTGGAACGCATCTCGTAAGTATTTTCCTTCTCGAGTACTTGTCATTTCCTTTTTTTTCTCTCATTGCTTATGTTTGTCGCCATGTAGCTGTTGCCCAAGTTCCCAATGTAGTTCGCTGCTTCAAGGAGTGGATCGAGGGGATATGCAAACAGATGCCATAATCGGAGTGCGCATGGCGCAAGCTCTCGAAAGGCAAATTGGAGGCCCCCATGGCAAGGCCCTTTTTTCGAATAGTTACTTTTGTACTTTTGGCTTACGCATTGCTAAGTCTCCTTTTTTCTTACAGGTTTGCCCAAGACCATCGAACTAAGACCGTTGGGTGAGGACGAGGATCCGTCCTTGCTTGCCGAACCCTCTGCTTCGGGACAACCCGAGGTTGCCGCAAAGGAGGAGAAGAAGAAGAAGAAAAGAAAGTCCTCGGATTCCCCGGATGCCGAGGCGAAGAAAAAAAAAGTGACCATCCGGGTCTGGAAAATAAAAAAGAGCGCCAAGTCTAGGGTACTGGACTCCGATTCCCTCTATTGGCTTATAGACGAGCCCGAGGAAGATGACCTTTTTATTTTTCATGGGTCGACCCTTAACGGGAAGGGGAGGGAGGGGGGGGGGGGGGCACGACCAGGAAAGAGGACCATGAGGTCGATCCCTCTCTAACTCGGAAACCAGAGGGAGAGACGGAGGATGCGGCCTCCCAAGAAGTCGCTCCTGTCCCGAAGGAGGCAACCAGTGTCATTGACATCGTGGAGACACCCTCCTATACCGAGTCCATGCTCGAGGAGGCTCAAGCAGGCAAAGAAAAATCGATCGAGATGGCGTAGGGCCCGAATGATGCCCTCAGCACGTTCTTTGATGGCATGGATATGGCTGCACTGAGGACTTTTTCGGGCTTGGTAACCTGGAGGTCCCAAAAAAGGATGTTCCATCGGGAGCAGGCGGGCCAAGTTCGATCCCAAAACTAGTGAAGCAGTTCCCTGCTCCGAGCGTGGACCCCAAGCGCAAGAGAACGGTCGTTCTCACAATCCCGGCGGACGCCCGGATCCTGTCTGCTTTGGTGGGTGTAGCCAGCTACCTTCGATACCCGATGACTGAGGAGGATCATGCAAAGATGAACGAAGTGGGCACGTCGAGCCTCTTCAACGAGGCGCAATAGGCGCTGAACCGGGTAA
Organism: Nicotiana attenuata; assembly: GCF_001879085.1. Classification (NCBI taxonomy): domain Eukaryota; kingdom Viridiplantae; phylum Streptophyta; class Magnoliopsida; order Solanales; family Solanaceae; genus Nicotiana; species Nicotiana attenuata. The sequence continues at coordinate 13,855,131 of NC_031998.1, forward strand.
GGCGTTTACCCTTCGTACCCTTTTGTGAACCTTGTTTAGTTTTAGACTTGTTCTAATAACTTCATTGTTTTTCAGGCTTCAATGCTTCATCATGAAAGCTTTCTTCGGTCCCGCTGGGAGATCATCCAGCTCGGTTCGAGCTCAAAGAGCAAGTCTGGAAGAAGGACATGTACATGGATCTCAGTGAGCAACAAGACGAGGCCCTCAAGGACCTCCTGATTCTACAAGTTGAGCTGGAAAACGCTTAGAAGGAGGCTTTGTCCTTGAAGCACTGGCATGACGACCTGGTCGAGAAGGTAAGGATCTTTGAGGCTAAAAATGAGAAGCTAGTCGTGGTGACTAACAACACAACTTCGCAGGTCTAAGAGAAGATAGACCTGATCGACCAACTTATGAGGTCTAGGCCATGACCGAGGTGTGGAAGGGCAGGATGGATTTGCTGGCTTCAAGGAAGAAGCTGCAAAAATAGAGTTGGCATCGGCCGAGAGCCAACTCTAGGTGGCAAAGGACAAAACCGATAAATGGTCCTGGTTAAATGATTATCTCCGGGCACAATTGAGCTCGACTATCACAGAACGGGATGCCCTTGGACAAGAATATGCTGCACTGAGGTCCTAGTTGGATGCAACCTCTTCTGACGTCGAGGAAATGTTGGCCCAGTATTAGACTGATGTGGAGGTAGCCGAGGCCCGCTTAAAGACAAAGACCGAATACGTAAAGCGGCTAATCCGGAGAGAGATCCTCGAGGAGATCCATGCCCGAGGTTTTGACCAATCAGTCGAGATTGGGGTGACATGAAATTAAGAGGTCAAATAACAAACGTAAAATCGGGTGTGTTATCGAGGTTCGTATCAAATCACTACTATTATCTTTAGCCCCATGGTGGGTGCAAAACTGTGTACCCCAAAATCGGGTAAAAATTGAATTTGTATGTGGTTTTAAGGATATATGCGATTTAATTTAACACGAGCAATCAGAAATATCAAATAAATGAGTTAGGAGTGGAATAAACGTTCAAACCAGTTGCAATACTATGATAAAGCCTGAACTTAGGCCGATGAATGACCTCGTCCTCGATCAGAACCTCGGTTCAAGCCCGACCATGAATGAAGAACAGAACAAATGAGTGAAACTTAACAATAGCTAAAAGGAAGAAACTAAACTTGTATCGCTTTGATTCGTCAATTACAATATGTGTTACAAAAGAAAAACTTTCCCTCTATATAGTAGGAGAGTTTTACCCCTAGTATAAGTCTAAAAAAGGTAAAAAATCTTCCTTTCTCATTAATTAATGATCCATAACCGATATTGACCGAGATACACGCCATGATATCCGGTTGGGCGTGAATATCACGGCCCTCTATCCGTCGCGTGTAACCGTTCAACGTGTTTCCCGAGGTCTTAGAACTTATTCTTGGCCCGGGGCACGTCACTTTACCATACCCGATGACGAGCACATCATTCACTCTTCCTAGACCTCGATACGAAGGGTCTCTAACCTCGATTACAATCTCATGCATCCTTGCCCTTCTTCCGTTTTTTCACCGGGAAATCAGGGTAGACATTACTTTCGATTTTATCCGTACACAATATTGTTGGGTTTTGGATGTATTTAATTAATATATTAAATACTTAAAAGAGGGTGAATGGGAAATGGAGGGAAATAAAAAATTTTGAGTTTTAAGTTCCCCCCCTGGCAAATGGGCATTGTCCCATATTGGAAGAGGAAGAGGTTTTTTATGCGTATATAAGCAATTGCTCTTCTTCTAGCTCTTAAAGAGTTGAGAAGAAAGCAAGCCTCGCGCCGTCGTCGTCGTCTCTCGCTCGGCTCGGCTTCGGCTTCGGCTACGGCTTCGGCTTCGGCTTCGGCTACTGCTACGGCTACGGCTACGGCTTCGGCTTCGGCTTCGGCTTCGGATTCGGATTCGGCTTCGGCTTCGGATTCGGATTTGGATTTGGATTTGGTCAAATGATCGATTGATTGATTAACTTTTTGGACCAAATTTATTTGTTAATAGTAAAATATTAACAGAAATGTTATTAAATATTTGTTTTAATAACAGAATGTTAATATTAAATATTAATATTAAATCCAATCCGTTTTTCTGTTTTGGTAACAGAAAAGTAACTACCCTCTTTAATTTTTCCTCTTTATTTTTCCTCTTTATTGTTGAGTAAATGACCATTTATGTAATGGCATTTATGCTGTGGGCGTTTTGCATAAACAGCCATTCTTAAGAGTTGCACCTCTTCAGATTTCAGCCCAACTTTGGCTATAAATACAACACTATTCTGCTCAGAATTTCACTACGATTTTCTGAGTTTTGTCTCCTTCTTCTGCATACTTTTAGCATCAAACAAAGTAAAAAGTAAGTGTGATTTGCTACCGAACTTTGTGTTCGCTGAAACACTGGGGTTTGAAGTACCACTACACCAGTGTGTAATTCGTTCTATCCTGGGAGGAAATAATCCATAACCTTGGGTACTAGGAGGGGATTAAATTCCTTAAGGAAACACGGTGAATTCAGTGGGCTCGAATTGGTTTTATGTCATTTCTGTTTATGTTCATTTCTGTTTATATTCATTTATATTTCCAGAATTATTTTACAAATACAGTCTACTAACAGTTATTGATGGAGAAATACCTGTATGGAAATTTCATGTTGTTACTGATGCAGAAACTCCAAGGCAGAAGTTTCAATGCAAGTTTCCTCATATGATGTTATACTATTGATATGTTCTTTTGTTCATGAACTACTTTTTCCAAATATTTGACATGACTTTTTATGTAATTAGCAAATGCTACAGAAAAACCAGAGCCCAACATCATGTCATCACACAAGGTTTTCCCTGATGCAGAAGCGTCTAAGGACGTGCCTCTGGGTCGCCCTCATTTAATTTCTGCTGTCAAACCCCATTGGATTTCAAGGTCTTTGATGGTAAGTTGAAAACTAAATTCTACTCTCATTGTAAGATGAACACATTTCGCTATAAGGATTTTTTTTCGTTAATAATTCGAAAGTGTGAAGTAGAAATATGAACTATTACGTGCAACTGGTTATAAACTGTTCCAGCATGTTCCGAAACTATTTGCATGCAAAAACGGCCTCTGCAACAGGAAATGTACAATAGTGATAAGAGATGAGCAAAGGTCATGGGAATTTAGGCTGTATTCCTGTGGAGGCAGCACTTTCATTGGAGGGGGATGGCGTGAATTTTGCGCTGCTAATTTCTTAAAGGAAGGAGATCGCGTTATGTTTGAGATATTTGCCAAGGCAGAGAAACCTATACTGAAATTTTATGGCAAGTTTCACATCTTAGCCCTTCTGTTATATTTCATCCACTTTTCCACTATTTATCTATTTCTTTACTTCAACTTAGTGTTCTATTTTTGGATTTAAATTCATCATCAGTTTCAGTTTTGACTTTTTTCAATTTAAAAACTAGATTTGAGAGCAAATGCATCACTTCAGACCGAAGCAAAGAATCCTGATTTGGATGCTAATAGATATTCCACTCAAGGTCTGGTTTTTATGAACAAAGTCTTGTTTCTGTATCAAGGACCTTCATCTTTTCTTTGATTCTAATGCCTCTTTGGTTTCTTTTTTCATGTATTCTTTTGAAATGAAGAACAGGCCTCGGTATTGATACCTCAGGTATGCCTGCTACAAAAGCACGAATCCCTGCTTCAACATCTGCTAATGCTAACCCTCAATTTATTTCTACTATTAGACCTTATTCCATCAACAGAACATTTTTGGTAAGTGATTTTAAGTTAACTTTAGTTGCCCTTAATAGTTAAGATCTTTAGTAGTAGTTTCGTGGCGAAATACATAGACAGCCCCATAAACTTGGCCATATTTTTTACTTCGGCACTTCAACTCAGCTCATGACCTATTGGCCACCTCAAAAATATGGCCAAGTTTAAGGGGCTGTCTATGTATTCTGCCTAGTTCTTTTTTTTGTTGTTGCTGTTGTGATAATGCCATATTGATCTATACATTGGGATAAAATTTGAGCAGTATCTTCCATTGGATTTTGCAAAATCAAATGGCTTGATGAATAGACGTTGTGAGATGATTCTCACAGATGAGAAACAGCGATCATGGTCGGTGCAGCTCGGACCAACAGGACATCACGTTGCGATTACCAGGGGATGGACAAAATTCGTGAAAGCAAATGATGTCCAAGTAGGAGATACTTTTAAGTTTGAACTCATCAACAACGGAACAATACCTATAGCGCACTTCCATTGTGAGTATTTTGGTTACCTCACTTTGTTTTTATGATCTTCCTTCGTGTTATACATGCTTTTCTTTTTCTTCTTTGTCCCTCGGGCTATTAGAATAGACCTTTGTAGGCTGCATACAATAGACCTTTGTGGTCCGGTCCTTCCCCGGACCCCGTGCATAGCAGGAGCTTAGTGTATCGGACTGCCCTTTTATTATGTAGTGATTAAGTCTGCTAAATTTATATTCATAGCAAAGAGTTATGCTAAAAGAAATTTTGCAGGTAAATATTCAGAAAAGGATGGCAAGAATGAGAGAAGCATTTGACAAGGTAATGAAGCAGTTGGTGATGGGCAAGGGAAAAAAAGAGCACTGAAGATGTTTTTCTATCTAGTACATGTTGCCAAATCTCAAGAAAATTAATGTACTTTGATTTTTTGTGTTTTCAAAAGCAAAACTTGCTTTTGTATGCTGTTAGCATTACTAATACTAAAGATTAAGTCCCCCTTTTTTGTTTATATCATGACACCAGAAGATTGAGATTTGAGAAGTGATTATGGTGTATCCATGTGTGAACCAAAAAGCAAGGATTTCTTGGACCTGGTTGGACAAGGGTATATTTTTTTACCTTGTTAAGATGTGAATCTAAAAGGGCAGTCCGGTGCACTAAGCTCTCGCTATGCGCGGGGTCCGGGGAACGATCGGACCACAAGGGTCTATTGTACACAACCTTACCTTGCATTTCTGTAAGAAGCTATTTTCACAACTCAAAACCATGACCTCCTAATCACATGTAGCTTGGATAAATATTTTAATATCGGACTATATTTCATGAACCAAATAGATTTTTAGGAACCTGGGTATATTGTATTATGCATAAAGTAAATTTCCCACCAAATAGTTGTGGTTGGTTAAAAATAAAAAACATTTTCTTTTGTTGAAAATACGAACATTTTTGTCATAGCAATACATGACATTAGCAATGTTATAATTTTTAATACATGGATAAGCATGCATAAAACTAGGACTACCTTTTCAAAATCTTTAATACATCAAACCAAATAGTCCATAAAAAATAATTTCAGCATAATTAATCATAATATTACTTATTCACCATATTCAACACTAATCTTATACACTACCGAATGGATCCTTTAGAATTAAAAAGTTACATAAGTATTTAATAAAGTGCTTTTGATTTTTAAAGTAGTACTACAGATTACAGTCTAGCATACAATTTTGAAAAACGGGAAGATTTCATTAATAAATGAGCTCCATTTTTTAACAGCTTTATGAAAAAAAAGTATTTCCTTATCCAGCTAACATTTGTTCAATTTCAATATAAATAAACCTACTCTGTTTCTTTCTTGAATCATAAATATTTACGTAGAATTGGTATTACAGATTCCGATCCCCTGACATGAAAATTAAAAGCCCGCTGTTTTTCATTCCTTTTGTAACTTTCGATATTTCCCCCCCTCAGTTCTTTCATTTATATCTAATGAAAAACAACCAAAGAAAAAGATATCTTTTCTCTTCAGTAATTACAGCAATGAAAATTCCTCCAAAGAATCCTCAGTTTTTCAAACCTATTCTGCCCGGGTTCAGAGATGGACTTGTAAGTTATACTTTAAATATTTTCATCTTTCTATTTTCTGGTATATGTATAATATTGACATATTCGGATTCATAATTTAAATTTGATAGGTTTGACTTTTAAATTCTTACTAGTAGAGGTAAGGTATTCTCCCCAGAACCCACTTGTGGGATTTTACTGGGTTGTTGTTGTTGTTGTTGTAGTACTAGTAAACTCTTTAGTTCTTATAAAATTATGAGTTCAAAATGTACTAATCTTTGTTGAAATGTTAGTAATTTTTGAGATATATGTTTACTTTACGTGTCAAAAATTAGTTTTAGGTGGAAACCTGAGAACTAAGCTGCATCCACTTACAGAAAAGAAACATACTAAAGATCAAAGCATAATATGCTAAATGAATATTCTTTTATTTGATTAATACATATTTGTTGTATATATCTACTGCAGAAAATTCCTACTGGTTTCTTGAAGTATTTAAAGGGACATGAACATATTGAACATGCAATAATAAGAAGGGCTGGTAAGAAGTGGCTGGTGAAGGTGAACGGCCGTCGATTCGAAGCTGGTTGGGCTGAATTTGCACAACAACATGATTTGCAGTTAGGAGATGTGTTGATTTTCAGACATGAAGGAAACATGGAGTTTAAGGTTACCATATTTGAATCAAGTGGAAGTGTCAAAGAATATTTGCAAGAAAAAGTCCACACTACTGTTGAAGAGACTTCCAAGAATCTTGAAGAATTTGAAGGTGAAGTTCTTTAGGTTCTCAACTTTCTTTCTTTTTTAAGATTTGATGGTTGATGCTTATTTAATACTGCCTCCATCCCATATTAGTTGTCAAGGTTGCTAAAAATGTTTGTTCCAAAATACTTGTTGATTTATAAAATCAAGATAGATTTAATCAATCTTTCTCCATTTTGCCCATAATATTAGTTGTCATGTTTAATTTCATGAAGATACAAATAACTACGCCTCAATCTCAAGTGGCGATCAACTACATGAATCCTCAATGTCCGTGTCGCGCCATTTAAGCCATTCAAGAAATACCAACAATGTAATAGAAATACCAAATACAAGAATCGAGTCGTCAGACCAGGATTGTTCACATGCGGAAGCTGCTACTGACAAGCATATTGATCATTCTCATTTTGTATGCACTATTAAACCATATTGCCTAACATATGGTTACTTGGTAAGTCTTAGAACTCATTAATTTCACCTAAACTCTTCAAGAATCTTCAGGCTAAAGGAAGTATGTGTACTATTTTGCTTATTTTTATCCTTGTTTAAGTGAAAATCTGAAGAATATGAAAAGTTTTAATGATGTGTTCAAATGGTAATACACTTTGTCAGTACCTTCCTCAACCGTTTGCAAATGGTCTCTCCAACAAGGAGTGCGAGTTGATTATAAGAGATGAAAGACAAAGGTTATGGAATTTAAAGCTAAGTTCTGATTGCAAAAATCGAGTCTGTATTGGAGATGGTTGGCGTAAATTCATTGCTGATAATCGGTTAAAGGAGGGAGATCGTATTGTGTTTGAAGTTGTTACTGATGAAGAGACATCTGTATGGAAATTTCATGTTGTTACTGATGCAGAAACTCCAAAGCATAAGTTATTTCAAGGCAAGTTTTCTCATATCGTGTTATACTATTGACAAGGGCATATGCACCTTATACCATATGGTGTCACTAGACACCGGTTGATCGAAACTTTTCACTACATATTTATAAGAAAAATGAAAATATTGGGGTAGGTATAGAAAATGACACTGCTTATCATTATAGTGATTTATTCATTTGTCCATTTCTTCAAATTATGACATTGCTTATGTAAAATCCTGCGTAAGCCACAGACTGTTGATATATTCTTTTGTTAATGAAGTACTTTTTCCAAATATTTGACATGACTTTTTATGTAATTAGCAAATGCTACAGAAAAACCAGAGCCCAACATCATGTCATCGCACAAGGTTGTCTTCGATGTAGAAGCGGCTAAGGACATGCCTCATTTCATTTCTACTGTCAAACCTCATCATATTTCAAAGTGTAGGATGGTAAGCTTAAAGCTAAATTCTACTTTCATTGTTACACTTAAGAAAAAAAAAAGGAAAAAAAAAAGATGAACTCATAAATATGAACAATTTACGCGCTACTGGTTATAAACTGTGTTTCAGCATGTTCCAAAACTATTTGCAAGAGAAAATGGCCTCAGCAACAGGCAATGTACGATAGTGATAAGAGATTATGAGCAAAGGTTATGGGAATTTAGGCTGTAATCCTCCTCTGCTGGCAGCACTTTCATTGGAGGGGAATGGCGTAAATTTTGCGCTGCTAATTTCTTAAAGGAAGGAGATTGCATAATGTTTGAGATATTTGCCAAGGGAGAGAAACCTATATTGAAATTTTATGGCAAGTTTCACATCTTAAAACCTTATGTTATACTTATTTCATCACTTTTACACCATTTATCTGCTTCTTTTACTTCAACTTAATGTTCTGTTTTTGGATTTAAATTCATCTACAGTTTCAGTTTTGACTTTTTTTCAATTTAAAAACTAGATTTGAGAGCAAATGCACCACTTCAGCCTGAAGAAAGGAAGCCTAATTCGGATGCTAAAAGAGTTTCCACTCAAGGTCAGGATAATAAGAACATACTAACCTTGATTCTTACTACAAGAAATTGGACTTTCAGTGGCGACCTTTACGACTTACTGTAGTTTCTGTGGTTACTTTAGTCGCAACAAAAAGTCTTATTTCTTGTAGCGTCAATATCCAACAGTGGCGAAACCAGAAATATTTCCAAGGGTGTTCAGACTTGAAAGAACTACAAAAAAAAGTTCTGACAAAGGTGAAGGGTGGTCAGTTGACCGCCCTTATACAAATATTTCGGTGAAGGGTGGTCAGTTGACCGCCCTTATACAAAGGTGGCTTCGCCCCTGGTATCCAATAACTTAGTCTTTTCTTTTCGTTTCTCTGACTCTAATCCTTGTCTATCGGAAACAACCTCTCTACCCTTCCAGAGGTAGGGGTAAAGGCTGCATACATCTTATCCTCCCCAGACCCCACTCGTGGGAAACTACTGGATTCGTTGTTGTTGACTCTAATCCTTCTTCTTCTTAGTTTTTTCTTTTCGTTTCTCTGACTCTAATCCTTCTTCTTTCTTTTCTTTTACATGTATATCTTTTAATGAAGGTCTCAGGAATGGATGAAATGATGGCGAAGCTCAATATACAATTGTGAACATGTCGTCACAGTTGATAGTTATTTGAGCCTCCTTTTGCTCGAAATGTACGTAGATTCTTAAGAAGTCTTCTAAGCCCTTCTGCTTCACAAGCTACTTCTCTTGTCGAGCTATATTGTGCTTCTGCTGAAGATAATGGCATTGTCTTTTGCTTCCTTGAAGACACTTTTCTACTTAAGAAATCCACTTAAAAGATTATATTGAACGTGAATTACGTGCAGTTATTCATAGATTATTATAATATTATATCTGGATTAATGTTACTCTCTTTAGTTTTTATCTCAGAAATAGTGGACTACTTATTTCTGATCGTTCATGTAGGGCTTAATTGCAGATTCATGTAAATAATTGTATTTTTTCTATATATCTCTCTCTTCATATGAATTTTGACTGGCAATTTGAAAGCCGACTCTACAACGTTGAAGAGGGATTGTATCAGAGATGTTAGCATCTACGGCTAGGGGTGTCCATAGGTGGGGTTGAGGGATTTGCATCTATACATGCTTTTTGGGTCACGTTTTAATTTATACCTGCTTTGCAAAAAAATTGCAAACGTACTCACTTTTCGCGTAACTTCAGGCATACGGGCCTGAAATAACAAAGGCAATCACGCAAACTTGTAGAAATGGCATGGGGTAGCCACTATTTAAAGTGGTATTTACTTTTTATCCAGCATTTTTAATGCTTAGCAATAGTAGCCACTAGGCTATTAAAATTAATATGAAAAGACTGTGTTACCCTTTCTTCTATCTCTTTCATGTGTTAGGGAGAACTGTGCCGCCATCTGTTGAGGTTTCAAATAGGTCTCCTGCTGTTAACTTTTCGTCATGAGCTTATTAATTACATAAACAAATTTTATGCTACTGCTAATTAACACAATTGCTGGGAATTATAAAGTACATTAGAAGATGGAAAAGACTGTTATATGGATCAAAAGGCTAATGTTTCAATATAATATTAATTGTAATCATACATTGTCGAAAAGAAGCTAACCAAGCTAGCTCATAATAAAATAAATCTGAGTTTGGAATTAGGATGATCTCTTGGAGGTACATATTTATGGAATTACTTTATAGCATCATTCTACCTTATTGAATATTGTACGTTATTATCCTTATTGTGTGTTTCCATTTAATTTATTTTGTGTTAAAATAAATTAAAAGTTAAGGACAATAGGTCTTGAACTTAGGCTAAGAAGCCCAAAAGTTAAAGACTGGCAGTCCTTAACTTACAGTTATAAGTTCAAAAGTTAAGGACAATAGGTCCTTAACTTTGATTTCTAAGTTCAAAAGTTAAGGACAGACAGTCCTTAACTTACAGTTACACGTTCAAAAGTTAAGGACAAGCAGTCCTTAACTTACAGTTACAAGTTCAAAAGTTAAGGACAATGTCCTTAACTTTGATTTCCAAGTCCAAAAGTTAAGGACAGACAGTCCTTAACTTACAGTTACACGTTCAAAAGTTAAGGACAAGCAGTACTTAACTTACAGTTACAAGTTCAAAAGTTAAGGACGCTTGATCTTGAAGTTTGAGTTCCAAGTTCAAAAGTTAAGGACATGTAGCCTTGAAGTCCTGAACTTAGAGTTCCAAGTTCAAAAGTTAAGGACATGTAGTCCTGAACTTAGAGTTACAGGTTTAAAAGTTAAGGACATGTAGTCTTGAAGTCCTGAACTTAGAGTTTCAAGTTCAAAAGTTAAGGACTTGTAGTCCTGAAGTCCTGAAGTTAAGGACATGAGCAGAAGGGTATTTTCGTCCGGGCAGTTAAAGTTTATTAAACCAATGGCTAAAGACTAAAGATATTTAAAACACTGGCTTTAAAATAAAGATAGGAGCTGTTAGTGGCTATTTGTGCACATCGCCCCGCAAACTTCAGCATTCTAGTAGACGGGCCTGAAGTAGTAAATTGCTGAACCAAGTGTTGGCTGAAGTTTTTGTTTGTAATTGCTGAACTTACGCATTCTAGTAGCTGAAGTTTTGTTCTCTATTTACTGAAGTTTTTGTTTGTAGTTGCTGAACTTAAGCATTCTAGTAGCTGAAGTTTTATTCTCTATTTGCTGAACTTCAGCGTGTTTTAGCTGAAGTTTTGTTCTATATTTACTGAACTTCAGCACGTTTTCGCTGCACAACCCATGCTCTCAAGATATTTCAACAATCTTACCATAAGTTGAATATGAGGACAAAATCGTGAAGTACTCTGAAAACTCATCACATGTTTGTGAGGATTTCCCCATAAAACCATAAGATATGAATGGACTTCATATGATTTCAAGTAATATAATCTAATATATAGTTAAAAACCACATTTAAATTCTAATCTATAGTTATATATAAACTTTCAAATTTGGACTGAAACTAAATCATCAAGCTCAGGTGAAGAGTGTAACCTATGAACTGAAGTTTCATAGCAGCACCAACAGCAAAAGAAAGAAAAAGAAGAAGAAGAAAACGAAGGAGGAGAAGGAAGAGGAGAAAGAGGGCTCAAGTTGTTTAAAAAGTGGGTGCAAGTTAAAACTTTTAAAAAAAAATTGGTATAGGTTAAATGGAGGCAACCAAAGAGGGCGCCCCGTGCAATTTTTACGGTGGGGTTGGTTTCGGATTTTCTAATTACCAAACCAAACCAATTGTACCAGTTATTAAATCTAAATACCAAACCAAATCAATGAAAGTCGGATTTTTTAATCTCGATTTTTCTCGGATTTTCGATTTTTTTTTATAAAGTCTCCATAGCACAAAACGTAACATTTGTGCTCCAAATATTTCTTTAATCCTAGTAAGACAGAACTATATAAGGTGTTTTTCAATAAAATAACATAAATATGAGATGAGTCATGGCATTGTAGTAAAATATTCAACAATAAAGATAATAAAATTGCATAAAATAAATATTATTAATAAGCCATAATGAAAACAAACATAATTTAAAGTTATAGCTAATAAGTACTATTATTTACATGACTAAACACTAAAAGAAAAATAAGTTATACATTTTATCTAAACCAAGGAAAAACTAAAAAGTAAATATCCAACACTATTTTCATTCATAGTACAATTGAATTGAATATTTTATTAGCATTAGTATTGATCTGATTTTGATTTAGGATTTATTTGAGTTAATAACCTTTATGGACTATAAAACTTATTGGAGCATCCAAAAATTATAAGCCCAAGCTTAAATAATACGTTAAAAGACTATGAAAAAGCTTAAGAAATACTTATAAACTACACCACAATAAATGTATTACATATATTTCAAACTTCTATACATATAATGTCGGGTTGGTTTGGTTTCAGTTTGACTCTTTTTAGTTAAAACCAAACCAAACCAATATGGTCGGATTTTTTTTCCAACACCAAACCAAATCAAACCAAACAATAGTTGATTTTTTTTCTCGGTTTGACTCGGATTATCGGGTTGGTACGGTTTCATTTGTACACCCCTATTTACGGCCTTGGCGCATAGGCAGAAGCGGAGCCTCAGTATCGGCTACGGGTTCGGCTGAACCCAGTAGCTTTAGTTCCAATCATGTATTCGTCTTATAATTTTCATTAAATATGTAAAAGTTATTAATTTAGAACCTGATAACTTTAAAAAGATTAGGAACCCGAACCCATAAGCTTATAAACCTGGCTCCGCCTTTGCGCGTAGGGCAATGGAGGCTGAATTGATCGGCAATTAGGGAGATACATTACTACAACTTTAACGAGAGACTCGCATAAATCTTTTTAATGAAGCAATAGCATCTAGAATGAGGAAGATAGAAACCTTTTCATTTTTATTGTCATTCACATTATTGCTTACAATTAACATGCGATAAACATATAAACCAACACCAAGTACACTACATAATTCAGTACAACCACATTTGTCAACTACATTATGAGTGAAGCTAAATGATAATGTAGTAAAAATATTTAATATTTTACAAATATATTAAATATATATACTGGATATATGCACACGTATTTTATTAGAAAAGACATTTATGGTATATTCTAGTACAAATATTTTATATCTTACACATACCATGAATATACCAATAATTGTATACTAATCAACATAATTTAAAATTGTTGGAATTTAACATATATATCTTACACATAATTTGCAAGTATGATACATGTAATAATACTGGAATAATTTTGTCACTTTTTTGTATGTTTTACGGTGAAAATTGCTTTGAGTATATATTTTATCAGTCTTGATTATACCCTGCGTATACATTTTATACATATTTAAATTGGAATAAATATAATTTAAAACACGTAGGAGTATTATATAAGGTAAACATACCGAATCCTAGATCCTAGGTTATAAAAAATACACTATATATATTTAGGGTATATATGCTCAAATCATAAATATACATCAAATAAATAACTTGATACACTATAAAAATACATAAGATAGACATCAAATATATTTTAGTACACAATAAAAATACATAAGATATTGGTCAGTTGTGCATCAATATCAAAAAATTCCCAACTCCATGAGACTTTCAAATGCCTTGTTTTAAAAAAGGAATAATAAAGAAACCTTCACATGATCCCTACAATTTTGAGAAAAAGAACGAAAAGGGAGGAACTTTTGGGTTCGTAATCGAAGAGAGATTAGTGGATAAATAATCTCTACAGTTTTGAGATTTTGGTTGAATATGGGAGATTTTTAAGCTCTAACAGATGATCCCTTATGTAATGACCCGACCGCTCGTTTCGAGAGTTGTAGCCTCGTTCCCCCATTTTCTGTTCCTTTTTTGTTCTGCAACTGTGTTATGATTTATTGGGTTAGTTGGTTCGGATCCGGAGTGATTTCAAAATGAATTGAGACACTTAGTCTCCTAGTTGAAAGCTTAAGTTGGAAAAATTGACCGGATGTTGACTTATGTGTAAACGATCTCGAATTTAAATTATGATGGTTCTGTTAGCTCCTTTAGGTGATTTTGGACTTAGGAGCGCGTCCAGATTGTAATTTGGAGGTTCGTAGTGGAATTAGGCTTGAATTGGAGAAAGTTGAAATTTTGGAAAGCTTGATCGGGAGTGGACTTTTTGATATCGGGGTCGGATTGGATTTCCGGAAGTTGGAGTAGGTTGGTGGTATCATTTATGACTTGTGTGCAAAATTTGAGGTCAATCGGACGTGATTTGATAGGTTTCGACGTCGTTTGTAGAATTTGGAAATTTCGAGGTTCATTAGGCTTGAATCCGTGTATAATCCATGTTTTTGATGTTGGTTGAGGTGATTTGAGGATTTGGACTAAGTTCGTATTGGGTTACAAGATTTGTTGGTATGTTTGGTTGAGGTCCCGGCGCCTAGGGTCGATTTCGGGTAATTAATAGACCAAGTTTGATGTTTGAAGATTTGCTGAAGTTTGTTCCCTTCTGGTGTAATCGCACCTGCGGAATGGGAACCGCAGGTGCAAGCCCGCAGAAGTGGGAAGGTGCCCGCAGAAGCGAAAGAGATGGGGCTTGGTAGTGGTCGCAGGTGCGAGGTCTTTCCGTACATGCGAGGTCGTAGAAGCGGGATTGTTGCACAGAAGCGCTTCCGCATGAGCGAATAAGGAGCCAGGTGCGGTAGCTAGGCACTTGAGTGATTTCCGCAGATGCGGATATTTTAGCGCAGGAGCGGTTCCGCAGGTGCGGAAATATGGCCACAGGTGCGAAAGGCCTGGGCAGAAACTATAAATACGAGACTTCGAGATGTTTCATCATTTCATCACTTTGAGCTCGGACTTTGGAGATTTTAGAGAGGGTTTTTGAAGGGATTACTAAGGTAAGCTCCTTCTGTTCATTTTTCTTCAAGAATGATGTTTCCCCATCGATTTTACACCTATTTGGTGAGTTTTTGAAGTGAAATTTGGGGGTTTTGGGCTAGGGATTTGGAGAGTGAATCTTGGGGATTTGGATGACCAAATAGTGTTGGATTTTGGTAAATTTGATATGGTTAGACTCGTGAGTGAATGGAATTTTGGGTTATGTGACTTTTGTAGGATTTCGAGACGTGGGCCCGGGAGCCAGTTTTGAGTCGATTTCAGATTTTGAGCTATAATCTCGTATTTTTCTTGTGGAATTGATTCTTTTAGCCCGTATTGATTGTGTTTTACTGTTTGTGGTTAGATTCGGGGCATTTGGAGGCCGACTCGTGAGGCAAAGGCATTTTGGAGTAGAGTTTTGCTCGGATAGAGGTAAGTAATAGTTATAAATCTGGTCCTAAGGGTATAAAAACCCGAATTTTTGTGTCATGTGATTATTTTGGAGGTGACGCACATGCTAGGTGATGGGCGTGTGGGTGTGCACCGAGGGGATTGTGACTTGGTCCATCCTGTGGAACTGAATAACTTGTTGTTAGCTATATGCTCTCTATGTGTTATAGAAACTTGACTGTAAATCATGTTAGAAACCATGTTTAGGCTATATGTTGGTACTTTTGGAACCTATAGAGGTTGCGTTACATTTTGAATTGCCTGCTAAATGCTATTTGTACTCAGTCGCAGTTTTTAC
Organism: Nicotiana attenuata; assembly: GCF_001879085.1. Lineage (NCBI taxonomy): Eukaryota > Viridiplantae > Streptophyta > Magnoliopsida > Solanales > Solanaceae > Nicotiana > Nicotiana attenuata. The sequence continues at coordinate 13,870,697 of NC_031998.1, forward strand.
TTTGCATATCATATCTTAGTCTCTGTTATCCTTATTGATACATCATGTTATTGCTAGTTGGGCTGATTTTCCTGATTTCTGAGAGCCCGAGAGACTGGAGAGATTGATGACTGAGTGAGGCCAAGGGCCTGATTGTGAAGATATCTATGGGATCGGGCTGCACGCCGCAGCATGTTTCATTGATTTGTGCCATGATTGGCTTGATATAGCGCTTGGGCTATAGGAACCCCTCCGGAGTCTGTACACACCACCAGTGAGCACAGGTACCTACTGAGCGCGAGTGTCGAGTGCTGAGTGATCGTGATGAATAAGTGACTGTGAGGAATGAGTGATTGTGAGGTTGGAGTGAATGGGAGAACTGAGTGATGATTGCCCTGAGAGGCTGTATATGATTTCATTATTGATACACACAGTTGCCACATATCATTGCTTTGAAAAATTCTGAAAGATATTTTATTCGGTTTTACTTGAAATTGACTTAAACAAACTGACTTGACTTGATTTACCGGATTTGGGAAGCATGTCTGTTTTCCTTGCTGAGACTACTGAAAATACAATATATCTGTGTAGCTCGTCACTATCTTTCAGTTCCTTATTTATTATTGTTACTTACTGAGTTGCTTGAACTCATGCTATACCTTGCACTTCATGTGCAGATCCAGGAGTTTCTGGACGCGGAGGGTGTTGATCGTTCTCGTAGCTGATTATTGGAGATAGCGAGGTAGTTGCCCGGCGTTCGCAGCCTTGCTTTCTTCTTCTTTATCTCTCCTTTTGTTGTATTTGGATTCCAGTCTATGATAGGCATGTTATTTTCGGACCGGTTATGTTCAGATGCTCATGACTTAGTGACACCCCGATGTTGGGGCTATTTTCCGCACTTGTGTTTTGAGACTAAACTCTATTTTCGGAAACTCTGCTTTATTTATGAGCTTTTGATTTATCTTTTATGAAATGTTGGAAGTGTTTATAAAATGTCATCTTGCCTAGTACCATCGATAGGCGCCATCACGACAGATAAAGATTTGGGTCATGACAAGTTGGTATCAGAGCCTAGGTTACATTGGTCTCACGAGTTATGAGCAGGTTTAGTATAGTCTTGCAGATCGGTACGTAGACGTCTGTACTTATCTTCGAGTGTGAGCACGTGATTTTTGCCCTAAGCAGTAATTCCCAAAATTTCAAACAAAACAATTTTTTTTCTAGTATTTTATAATTTTTTGTGAATTTTGTGGCATTCTTTGGTAATTGTTGCATTTTTATTTGTGCATTTTAATCCATACGAAAATACCAAAAAATATGCATTGGCATTTAGGAATTTAATTTCACAATTTTAGTATTAATTAGTTTTAGAATAAAATATAAAGAAAATTGCAAGAAAATAGTTCATTGCATTACTAATCATTGCATTACTAATCATTGCATTTGTTTTTAAATAGAGTTGCAAGTAATTTTAGGAGTTAAATAGTGTAATTAGGTCTTCGCTTTGTTTTAGCATTTTATAAAATCAGAAAAATAAGTACAAAAATACCAAAAAAAAAGAAGAGGGGAAAAGGAAAAATTAAAAATGGTCCTAATTGGAGACCAAATCTGGGCCAAAATCAGTTAGCCCAGACAAATTCCCACGTCAGGCCCAAAATGCCCTGCCCGGTCCAAGTGCCTCATGATCAACACGACGTCGTTTTGACGTCGTTTAATCACGACCATCCATCTCCCCAGATCCAGTGGCCACGATTGACTCTCAAAATATAATAAAACTGTAATAACTTTTATACAAAACTCAGCGACAATTCCCATCCTCCTCGTACAAACCTTAACCCCGCCTTCCTCCGCCGTCCTCCGCCCTAGCGCCGCCGGCCGGAAATCGCCACCGCCGGCGGCGATGCTCCGATGACCACCAAAAATACACCACTGACTCCCCTCGTCTTCCCCTGTCCAACCATGCCCTCAGCTCCCCTCGAATCATAGCCAATCTCGTCGAATATTCCATCGAAGTTCCCGGCCAAGTCGCAAACTCACCCAAACTGGCCCAAATTCGTACCAAATGTCCCTCATCCCTCCCTCATCATTAATCCCTAGCCAAAATCTTTCGAATATTGCCAGAGTTTCTCGAATTTTAGATCTTAGACTGGCAGAACCCTAGCTCAGAAAATCTTGGGGATTTTGGACCGTAATTTCCCTAATCATGTGTGTTCTTTTGAAAACACACGATTAGGGATGTTACGTGTCAAGAATCCCGGAGGATTCAAACAAATGGCCGGTCAGAGTTCACCCCATAGTCAGTCGAGTGCTCAAACTAAGTAAGTTTTCCTTGTTCTTCTTCGTTAGTCTCTTCTTCTTGACTGATATTTCCTCTTGATCAATCAATTTAGGGCTTGAGTTTATTTCTCCTCATTTTTTCGGTTGAACCAGTGTTCAAATAGGTTAGCCTGTTTCTTATTTGTTATTCTTCATTGTCTTTTAATCAATAGTGAGAATTGGGTCGTTTGTCAATTTAGTTGTGACTGAGTTCTTTAGAATTAGGATTGATCATGTTTAGGATTTAGTTTAAGTTTTGAGTTGCTTAAATCTTCTCCAGGCTTCATGTATGGTTAAGTTTGTTCTATTAGTTGTGTGTGTCGAATCTGTTTGCTTACAGTTTTGATCGATACTATTTGGGCACTGTTTGACTTTGACTTGTTATTAGTAGTTGTTAATCCGAAAATCAGTAGTTATTTGAATTTAGGATTTGCGATTGGATTGGTGGGCTGGTTAATTTGCAGAAATAGTTATTTGGACCAGGGTTAGTTAGAAAGGTTAGTGTAGTTAACGTAGGCTAGTAATTTCAGGAGGTTCAAAGGGTAGTTTAGGCATGGGAAAAGGGTACTTTTATCAGATTTGGTAATTTTTGAAGGGGGGTAAGGATAGAATAGGGATTGTAACAAGTATAGAACCTTCTAGGATGGACTATAGTGTAGGTTCTAATAAACTTAAGGTAGTTGCTTGTGTAACAAGTCAGAAAATAAAGGGCAAACACTGAAATTAGAATAGGGACTAAGGGGTAAAAGGAAAATCTGAAATTGGACCTTAAGTTCACCTATAAATAGGCATTCATTTGCCTTGAGAAAGAAGTTTTTGGGCAGTCCTCTAAACCCCTTCCAAAAGGCATAAAACAGAGTTTCTAAAAATCATAAAATTCCTTCAAAACAATACTGATCTCAGCATTGGGATCAGAAATAAGCTGGTTTTCGAGTATACTGTTCTATATGTGAAAGTAGCTGCCAAGAGAGTTGTTGAGGTCTATTTGAATTGCTGTAAACTGAGTCTGAGTAATCGATTTGGCTTTGGACTGCACTGGTGCTTGAAATTGTTAGTGTTTTGGTTCATTGCTGGAGTTTCAAACATGTTCCTGAACTTGCTGTGTTGATTGAGTTATTACTGGATTTCAACTTCTTCCTGGGCTGCTGTTGCAAACTGTCACTGCTACTGATCTTTTCTTTTTCTTATTTGCAATTACCAGGTACACATTTGAACCCGTTCTGCTGTAACTTTAAGCTTGAAATGGAATGCAAATATTCACCTGTTTGATCTTGAATTATGCTGCCTGGACTATGGTGTATTGATAGTTAAATAGGCATTAGATTTAAGTGCACAGCATAGTGTCAATTCAATTTTGTACGTGTGTAAACCCTGGACTGTATAAGTAGACTCTTTGGCTGAATTGTTTGGGACTGTTTTAAATTTGTGGCCAGTCGAACTAGCTCAGTGTACTCCTATGAGCATGTGAATTCTGCAGTTAGTAGTTTTAGTTTGGTTTAGCTTGTGCTGCTAGTGTAGTGTAGCTTGAATTCATGTAATGACTGTTTATTAAACTTGAAGCCAGAGCTGAAATCAGAATGGGGGCCATGTCAGTGTTTAACGTTAGTGTGGGCCCTAATAAGTTGAATTCGAAATTAGGCGTTTTTTCATGTGTACTGTATCCCTGGGTTATGACCTCAACATAAGTGTAATTTGGCTCCGTCAATTTGTGGAAATCCATGGTTATCTGTAGTAGTTAGATAGCCTAAACACGTTGAATATAAAATTGGATTCCAGCCACACCATTGTGAAACAATTGTAATCGCAGTAAGTTTAAATCGTAATTCTGTTTGGTACAAGTATTGCCGGTGAACTCAAGGCTCAACAGCCTTGTTTTGTTGCTTTGGGCCTTAGTGATTTAAGCGAGTGGCCCAGGCTAGGATCAGATTTCAATGTTCGTTTGGGCCTGGGCCAAAGTCTGTAATTGGCCAAATTTTGGTGTAGACTTGGGTACAATTCTCCTCTGTCGGGCTATCTCGGAGCCCTGTGGTTGGCCTTATCGCAGAATTATCATTTGGTGTGCTTTGATCCAATAATAAATTAATTAGGACCTTTTCTTTTATTATTAACAAATCGAATAGAAAATTGTAGTTACTTTAGGTTTACCCTTTTAAATAATAAAACGGGACGAGCCTCACCGGATACAATGTAAAATTGCGGGGCCCTCGATAAATGTTTATACTAAAATACCTAGACTGCGGGATGGGTTGTTAGTGAATTCCACAGCCTTCCCCAAAGATAATAACGCAATAGTCTCTTTAGGCACACGATTTTAATAAAATTACCTTCCTAAATTCGGGTGCACATTTATGTGACCCAAATCCAAATCTCAACGAAGTTGAAATGTGTTAACACTCACGGGTGCACTGGTGCGACGTGGTTTGAGGCGCATTTTCACGATGTTGCAACTCTCTAAATTAATAAGAATAAAAGCGTTCAAAGTTAAAGGCACATAGATTAAAACATGTACTAAAATCAAACAAGTAAGCCAAATATGACAGTTGAGCGACCGTGCTAGAACCACGGAACCCGGGAATGCCTAACACCTTCTCCCGGGTTAACAGAATTCCTTACTCGGATTTCTGGTTCGCTGACTGTTAACAGAGTCATAATTTCCTCGGATCGGGATTCAACAGGTGACTTGGGACACCATTAATCTCCCAAATGGCGACTCTGAATATTAATAAATCCCGTTCCGATTGTCACTTCAAGTTGGAAATAACTCCCTTTATTATACCCTTCCGGGGTGTAGTAGATAAAAAGGAGGTGTGACAGCTCTGGCGACTCTGCTGGGGATTAGAACCCAGAACTTTTGTTCAGGGTTCAGAATTCGAGCTTAGAATAATTGTTGTATTTGGCTTTATCTGATTTTCCTACATGTTTCATGCTAAATGTGCAAAATGTTGCTTTTTTACTGCTTTGATATTATCTGAATTGTATATAAACTGTGCCGAAACCTTTCTCTTCTCACCTCCGGGGATGTGCTTACTGGTTGAGACTCCCTATTCTGTTAATGTCAATACCCTGAAATAAGAAAGAGGCCGGACAAGTTACTAAGCCGGATGGCCTTTTGGTTCCCGGTACGTAGCCCCCTCCTCGACTCGAGTTGTCCGCTCGGGTACACAGTCTAGAACACATATCCAGGTTTTGAACCTAGAAGAACTTGACTTCATGTCGGATCCCTAGTAGGAGCACTTATCTGCATCACGTGCATTTTGACTTAGGGGACTCACACAGGGGTTGGGTCCGTCTAGGACAAGTGTACCCGGAATAATGGACCATCCTGATGCATCCTACTTGTGCATTTATCTGTTTTGGACTCGCATGCTGACCGACTTTGAATATCTGGGCAATATTGAAAACAAGAGAGAGAAAAGAGAAATAGAAGTGTGGAGAGTTAATTACCTATACTAGAAAAAACAAATGGCCAAGTAGTGCCGAAATGCTGCTGGATTTTTTTTAGAAAATGAAAGAAAAAGAAGAGAAGTAGTTGTTTTGTTTGCTAGTGGAAAAGAAAAACAAAGAGAGTTTTATTTTCAAATTAGTTCGTTTTATTTGCCACTAAAAAGAAAATATAAAAAGAATCTTGATTTCAGAAAAGTGATTTCGCCAACAAAAACCAAAAAAAACAGTTATTTTTCAAATTAGGGATATTTTCAAAATAATTAGATTTAGTCGCCCGAACTACGCAGGTTTGATTCTCACCGGATGTGAGATACGTAGGCAACCCTCATCGGGTCCAACCTCCCCTTTGCAAAAATGGCCAAAAATGTCAATTTTATTTTTGTTTTTGTTATAAATCAGGTGATGCCGTTTTGCCAAAATAGCCGAATGTCCCCAAACGGGCGCCGGAAGGCTGTTTGTGCAAAACGGCCATCTTGAGTCATTTCCCAACGGTCAACGGGTACAGCTTCAAAGTCTTCTCCCCGAAGTGCTGAAAGGCCGTAACTGCCAGAACCGGCCGTTTGTTTTGAAACTGGAAATTTGAACAAAAATAGTGTTATTTGTTTTTCTTTTTAGGTCAAATAAGTTATTAAATCACCTTAATAAATGTGCAGGATGAGCACGACTCAAAATGAACCCTTTTCAATCATGCACAAAATCCCTTTGGAGTTACGTTTATGGTGGAATGATTTGGGCAAAGAAGGGCAAGATGCGGTCAAGAAACATTTGAAAGGGCTTACCGGTCTGCTTGATATTGCGCCTCGGGGAGATATTATTAGAGCACTGGTTACATGTTGGGACCCAGCACATAATGTGTTCCATTTTTCGGATTTTGAGCTTACCCCGACGTTGGAGGAAATAGCTGGTTACATTGGAAAGGATGAGGTCCCGTTGAGGCACAAATACTTGGTTGCTCCCAGAGTTGTAGCTGTACACAAGTTTTTAGACTCCTTGAAAATAGTCAGGGCCGTCCATAACCCAGACCTGGCAAATGGCTTTTGTACTCTAAGCTTCATATATCATCGCTACGGTCATATCGGGGGGTTTAACAACCCAGAAAGTAAGATATGTAGCAAAGGAAACCGCCAGAAGTGGGAGGAGCATCGATGTTTCACTTTTATGGTGGCTTTCTTGGGGCTTTTAATATTTCCAAGGAAGGATGGGAACATTGATATAAAAATAGCTGGGGTTGTCAGTACATTAATCACTCAAGCCAAAAGTACACTTGCACCTATGATATTGGCCGACATCTTCCGTGCTCTTATAGCTTGTAAAGCCGGGGAAGCTTTCTTCGAGGGGTGCAACTTATTATTACAAATGTGGATGATTGAGCATCTGTGTCATCGCCCTCAGTTCTTGAGCTACGAGTCTCCAGAAAAAACATGCATAGAAGAATTTTACACAAGGACTAAAGGAGCCAAATTGCCGGAAGGAGTCACGGGATGGACAACATATTTTCGGTCCCTCACGGCTACCCAGATAGAGTGGACGCTGGGATGGTTACCCGTTGATGAAGTCGTATATATGCCGGCAGCCCGACCACATTTTCTTCTAATGGGGCTTAGAAGCATTCAGCCTTACGCACCGTATCGAGTGTTGAGGCAACTGGGGAGATGCCAGATAGTACCCAAGGATGATGATCTTAGTTTGCAAGTGGTTGAGATTGGCCCCGATGGCCAGTTTCCTGAAGCTGTGGTCCGCCAAGTCTGGAGCGAATGTCAATATTTGGCGGCAAACACTTGTGTCCGGGATCGAGCCAAAGGAGAGGTGTCACCTGATTATCAAGCTTGGTATATAAGGGACGTTGCATTCGGAAGACCGGCCAAAAGACCTCACATCCAGGAATTTGTTGATTCATCACAAGAACAATGGGATTGGTTAGCTAAAGAAAACGAGTACAGGGCCCGCATAGGAGCGTTGGAAAAACAGGTCCAAGACCTCCGATTTGAAAATAGCTTGCAAGCCGCGGCTGACGAAGGGGAGAGAAAACAGTTGGCCAAGGAGAACGAAGTTTTACGAGCCCAAATACAAAAGATGAAGCTAGAGGCCGACAACCCTGTCAGAAGTGCCAAAGATACAAAGCTTATAGCAAATCTAAGGCAAAAGGTGAATGATTACAGTTTTGACCTCGACAAAGCAGAAAAGGAATTAGTTGGGGTCCGGAGGCAATTGGCTAAAAATGCAGAAGAACGGGCTCGCATGGTTAAGCAGTTAAAAGAAGAATATGGCAATAAGGTCGCAAGATTAAAGGAAAAGGCCACTGTCGCAGAAAACCGAATGATTAAACAGGCAAAGGATTTCAAAGTCGAGAGAGAACACTGTTATAGGGCATTAGCACAGCTAGAAATGGATTTGCAGCAACTTCGAGAACAAAGCCAGGCGTTTGAACAGACTTTGGAGGCTAGGGCCCAGCAGATAGGGCGGTTGCTTCAAGAGAAAGGAAGAATCCGAGAAAGAATCTTAACCGTTGCTCATTCTATTACCCGGAAATGCCAGATGTGCGAGAACATGACCCGTACCACCTTTTTGCATCAGTCATGACATTTGTGAAGCAGATAATGAATGATCTAGATAGACTCCAAGGGGAAACTTGCATATAGGCCCGCGGCGNCTTGGGAATTTTGCCTTACGCGTTCGCGAGTGGGACCACGCGAACGCGAAGAACAATTTCCCTGTGCACTGAACAGCAAAATCTGCAACATTTCTTAAGTCCAAAACTTCCCGAAACACATCCGAAACACACCCGAGCCCTCGATGCTCCTAACCAAACATACGTACTAACTCAACAACATCATACGAACTTATCCGTGCGATCAAATCGCCAAAATAACCTCAATAACAACGAATTAAACCTCAAAATCAAAGGATTTTTCTCAAACTTCATAAAACATCAACTTTGGCAATTTAGGTCCGAATCACGTCAAACGACGTCCGTTTTTCACCAAATTTCACAGAAACATCTTAAATCATATATAAGACCTGTACCGGGCGCCGGAACCAAAATACGGGCCCGATACTAACATGTTCTAATCAAATTTCATTTCCAATTTCCTTAAACAATTTCAGAAAACTATTTCTTTCAAAAATTCATTTCTCGGGCTTGGACCTCGAAATTCGATTCCGGGCATACGCCCAAGTCCCATGTTTTCCTACGGACCATGCGGGATCGTCAAATTACGGGTCCGGGTCTGTTTACCCAAAACGTTGACCGAAGTCAAGATAACTCATTTTATAACCAAATTTTATCATTTTTCACAGATTTTCATATTTAAGCTTTCCGGCTACGCGCTCGGACTGCGCACGCAAATCGAGGCGAGGCTAAAAGAGGTTTTCAAGGCCTCGGAAACACAGAATTAAATTTATAAACAAGTGATGACCTTTTGGGTCATCACAGGTTTGAATATTATATTCCAAATTAGAATATTGCGATATGTTTGATTTGAATATTGTATACCAATTTAAGTTATTGTGGTATGCTTGGTTCGAATATCGTATTCTTTATTAGAATATTGTGGGATGCTTGATTTGAATATTGTACTCCTATTTAAAATATTGTGGTATGCTTGAATTCTAACGATACTGAAAGCTTCTTTCCGCCATTGTTGTCACCAACATTTTGGTTTTTAGACCCGGAACCCTAGTTTTTACCATACCGTATTTTTTCCTACTAACTTTTATGCCATCATCCTTTTTGGATGCTCGAATTGACATCGTAATTTCGCAATCTAGCATTATCATCTCTTTTGGAAGCCGATTCATAGATTGCATGTGGAGTTTCATCTAATAATTTCACTTCTCCCGATTGAATTTCAATGGGAGAAGAAACCTTATTGCCCTTTCCAAGTACTTTTTTAGTGCTATGGAAAGTCAATTTTCTCTTCATCCTTTCCTTAACTTTTTGCTTGCTATTTGCTTGAGAGGAAAAACTTGAAAGAAGTGATTGTATTGTCACTCCTTCTTTTTTACACACCACCCCGGAGGATAGTATATAAGGGAGTTTTTCCAATTTAAGTGACATTATTCGAAATGTAATTATTTATTTATCAGAGTCGCCACTTGGGATAGTTTATTTGGTGTCCCAAGTCACCGGTTTATTTTAAATCCCAAATCGAGGAAATTTCGACTTTCCTTTTGAAGTCTGCGAACCAGAAATTCTGAATAAGGAATTCTGTTAACCCGAGGGAAGGTGTTAGGCACCCCCGGATTCCGTGGTTCTAGCACGGTCGCTTAAACTATCATAATTGGCCTATTATCTGATTTTATTACATGTTTTAGCCTATAGTTCAATTTTAACTTTAACCGCTTTATTTAATTATTTTTAAGGAAAATTACAACGTTATTTAAAATACGTCTCGAACCACGTCACATAAATGCACCCGCGATTCTCGACATATTTTATATAACATTGTTGAGATTTGGATTTGGGTCACATAAATGTGCACCCGAGTTTAGGAAGGTAAATTATTAAAATAACGCGCCTAAAGCAACTACGCGTTTTTAACTTTGCGAGGGCCATGAAAAATTTGCTAAATAGCACGCCTCGAATTTCTAAGGATAAATAAGATTAATTGAGCAAGCGCCACTGGATATCTAATTTTGTTCGGTACCAAACCTCAACTCAGCTACAATGATCCGCTAATTAAATAAGGCTAAAGAAATCGCATCCACTTTTAAAAACCATGGCTGAATTCAATTGAGAATCTAAAGGGGGTGAGATTGAGTAAAGTCCACTCTATTTTTGTTTCAGCACCTGGGCTTGGCCTAACATGAGGCCTAATGGCCCAATAAATTGCCAGGCTGCAAGGTTATGGACTCCTCGCCAAATTCCATTCGAGCTCAGGTAAGAAGGTTAAAATATCATGGTATAGCCAGTTTTCACACTGGTCAATGAAAAATAGCCAACGTTTATCAAGTCAATGAAAAATAGCCACTATTTTACTCCAACAGGGACCGGTCCAGTATAATATACGGGAGTTCTGGTGCATTTGTGTACGAACTCCAACATATTATGCTGGACCGGTATATTTTGCTAACTCCTGTAAAATTTGCGGGAGACTGGAGCACCAGTGCTCCAAACTCCAGTATATTATACTGAACAATTATACTTGCTGGAACTCCCGTAAAATTTGTGGGAGTTCCAGCATAATTATGCTTGAACTCCCGTAAAATTTGCGGGAGTTCCAGCATAGTTATCCTGGAACTCCCGTAAAATTTACGGGAGTTCAAGCATACTTATGCTGGAACTCCCGTAAAATTTGCGGGCGTATTTTCCGGATTTTGAACAGTGTTTTCGCTCAGATTTAAAGTGGCTAAATTTCGATGACTTTTGAAACTTGGCTATTTTTCAACGACCGGTGGTAAATCTGGCTATTTTTGAATTTCTCCCGGTAAGAAGTCCAAATTTATGAAATATGCACAAGCCGGATACCAAAGGGGGTTCACACATCAAACCCGTATGATAGCAGAACACAATCAAATTTCAAAATGGGGGGGGGGGGGGGGGGGGGGGG
>NC_031998.1:13882004-13887703 GCF_001879085.1 Nicotiana attenuata
GTGGGGAGGGATTAAACATCAACGGATCCGTAAACTTGACATTGAGCAACTATAAAATTAAACTAACAACTACTGTGCACAGTAACACTGATTTGGACTAATCTGATAGCTATTACAAGCCATTTTCAGGTTTGACCACATGCGCATGACAACCATTTACCCACTAGAAATTGAAAACCACTAAAAACACTAACTAGATAGTCATTACTTAATCAAGCTTTCACACTTAAACCCGATGACTAAGCATCCCATACCATATGACTTCACTGTCATTTCTCTCAAAAGAAAAAAACTTCAGTTCTATAAAAAAAAAAGGCTCAAATAAGATGATTCAAACCTCTAGCATGCTTTAACACTAAGTCACAGGCATACTCACAGAAACATAAATAGCCTACGTAGCTACAGACCAAACCATTATCCATCCATATGAGGTTTTAAAGACTAAAACACCTAATCAACCCACATAAGAGCAGAATCTCAAACCATTTAACACCATAATTACAGTCTCAGTCCAAATTTACCAACTAAACTCAAACTGAATCATAGCTAAATACATGAACACATCCAAGGAGACTAAACTAACACAGAATACAGCATGCTTACTTAAAACTGGAGGTTAAACAAGATGATCACACTAAACGAGAAAACAAATCAGAGAAAATAAAAATGGAACAATTTCTATGCTTCAACTCTTCATTTTTAATTCATTCTTCAAGTTTCACTTCAACCAAGGAGTTACAAGGGTCGTGTACTTGGAAATAAGAGGAAAACAAGAAGGAATAAGGTCTCAGCAGTTGAATGAGTAGTAGCAGATCCCAGTAACAGGAGTAAACCAACCAACCAATTTTAAACCCAGAAAATGAGGTACAGCACCAGCAATACCAAATCGAACCAGAAAAAGGGAGTATGAAGCAGTAGAAACAGTCTCAATTGAACAAAACCAAGCAACTTCACCCCAAACTTTAAACACCCAAATTCAATCCACTCTAGATACTAGAATCAGCAATCATTTCAGAAATCAAAACTTCAAAAATCTCAAAAAATCTTCAATAGAATAGTGATTATTTGAACAATTCAGTCGTCTTTTGTTTTTCAGAATTTTTATCTCTTCTCTCTAAGGTCTGTCTTGAAATGCAAGATAGAGATGCCTTTATAGGAAAGGAAGTAGGGCAGCAGAAATAGTTAAAATTTTGCCCTTTGGATCTTTCCAATTTTTATTTTTTGCTACTTGGTCCCTAATTTTCTGACTTGTTGGCCAAGTAAGGCTATTTTCAGCTTCTAAGAAGCTTCCTAAGGTGGTTATTCAGAGATTCCCTAGCTGAATTACCCAAATTACCCCTTAGTTACCTTGTTTTTACACTTATGGAAAATCCCCTGTGCCAAAACAAATCGGGCTTCTTTTGAATCAGGCCACAAATGACTCAACAGGCCCAAAGCTGATTTTAAACCAGTCCAATGAGTATTCAAAGCTCAATTTCTGACCCAAACCTTACCAAAGCTAATTGACAATATAAGAAGCAACCAATTGATCACTTTCTGACTATTAAATCGCCACTTATGAAAAACAAAAGACAAAAGATCAAAAATAACAAAATTAACATAACAAAATTAACCCTAAGTTCGTTTGACATAACTAAACAAAATTACTAACAAGTTCATGCCATCTAATTTTACTAAATGGTCAAATGAAACAAAAACAAGCAGAATGAGAACGAGAAAAAAGGAGACGAGGAAAAGAGAACAAAAATAAAGAAACGAGAGGAAGAGAACAGAAATACCCAAAGCAGATAGGCAGATGGTTGGTTTGAACAAACCTCCAGTACCCTCCGATTTTGACCGGAATGGATTTTAATCACGTGTTCTCAAATGAAAACACATGCATAAAACCCCTTCCGGCTTCAAATCTTCAACATGACCACTGACTTACGTTTTGGAAACTTAGGGATCAGAGCTTCGATTTAAAATTCGAAAGGTTCTGAATGGTTTTGAAGCAGATGGAGTGGGTATTTGGAATGAGTGAGGCTTGGGGGTTATTTGGTGTTAGTTTGGGGTTGAACAGAGGTGGCGCCGCCACCGGAGAAAACAGGGGCGGTGCTAGGGTTTCCAACTTCGATGGGATTTTTGGAGAGATACATGGGGATTCAAGGGAAGATGGTTGGAGATTTGGAAAGAGGGGGTCAAGGGGGTTCTAGGGTGTAAATTTGGGTGCATTTGGCCGTCGGCCGCCGCCGTGGGTGATTTCCGGCGGGTGGCAGGCGGCTGCGTGGGGCGGCGTTACATTAGGGGTTCTGAGAGTTGTGAGAGAGATGAGTGAGGGGTAAGGGGGATGTTCGGACCGTTATATGCAAATATGCATACCGGTTCTAGGTCGTTCGATAAAGGGGATCGACGGCTCAGATTAAAAGAAGAAAACGATGTCGTTTTAGTTACAAGGGGGAACTGGACCGGGCATCTGGGACGGGTTTGGGCCATTTGAGTGGGTTTGGACGGGTGTGAATTGGTTTGGGCTTGGTTTTTTGGTGGGTTGGCCCAAAAATTATTTTCTTTTTATTAAAAACCTTTTTCTTCTTCCTTTTTTTTTCATTTTCAAATTTTGTTGACTACAAATTAAAAATTAAAAATAAAAATTTGATTTAATTCTAAAACTAAATTAATAACTAATTATTTTTTCTCAAAAATTAATTAAGTCCTAAATTAAAAGAAAACTATAATAAATTCGAAAATTAAAAGGTCAAAAATTCAAAATGAACTATTTTTGTTATTTTCTTTCATTTTCGTAACATTAATTAACTAATTATCCTAAAATATAAAATTGGATCCTAAATGCAAATGCAATGTAATTTTGTATTTTTAGGGGTTAAATAAAAATTAAACACACGCAAAAATGCAAACAAACAAGAAAATTATGCAATAATTCCTAAAAAAAAAAATAATTAAAAAAAATTCTAATTTTGGAAATTCTGTAGGAGTAATTCATGCGAGGCAAAAATCACGTGCGCACAGTATGATCGAACCAGTAAGAAAGGTTAGATGGGCACACGATGCTTACTACAATTTTGAGAAAGATATAATATTATTCCAATTAAGTGTTGTTGAAGATATCCTAAAAGAATCTGGGAGAGATAATCTAATCCCTTAAAAGGTGGGATATGTTTAATGGCATATAATGATAGTAAAGATTTAAGAAGTAAATAAAGTTTTATAAAGTAGGTATAGAATGTAAAATAAATATTTTAAAAGTATATGAAGTTAACTGTCGTTTTTAATGGGTAAACCATGTCGATTTCATTCAAAATTTTCCTCTATTATGCTGGGGATTAGGTAAGCGGAAGATGACAATGAAAAATGAACCCACACTTATTGTGTATGAGATTCCTATCGATACAACTAAACTATAAGCTTTCTATTATCGCCAAGCTATTGTTAAAATTTCCAAAAGTTATTTATAAAAAGAACAATATGAAACAATTAAATTTAAAAACTCAACTTTGAATAGCAGTTTAATAATTTGTAACTGCTCTCTGCACCAACAAGATTTGATCAACTCTGAGTAGCAGTTTCTTTCAAAACTCATAATAATATTTTCTTACCCCCTTCTTATCATTTTGTTTTCTGTTTTCTTTCTACACTCTTTCTTTTTTTTCCTTTACCAATATTAAAACGTAGTATAAGAAATTAAAACCCACCGCCTCTGCATGTGGGAAACTCTCCCGCCTTAACCAACAAACTTAACCAACTGCTGCTAACAAATACTCAATCAAGTTTTCTCATTCGTTTTCTCCTAAAACCCAAATATCTCTCTCTCTCTCTCTCTCTCTCTCTCTCTCTCTCTTGTTGCAATGCAGAGAACAAGGAAAATAATGGAGGTTGCCACTGATATGCTTCCACTCTACAACAGGCCTAATTCTGCCTCTCGTACCATTTCTATTCCCAGCTGGTTTTCTGGAAAATGGATTCATCTCATTCCTCTTGCTGTCTTTCTCTGTTTGCTCATTCTTTGGTGGTTCTCTTATCCAGGTACAAACTTAGTAATCTCAAAATTAATTCTTGATAATTAATTAATTCCTGTTATTTATAATTGTTTAATGATTGTATTTTCGTTTTTTGGAATTACAGTGATGTTGGAAATAAGGGACGGAAGAATCAAGGAAATTCACAAGATTGAAGTTGTGCCAGAGTTGTTGAATGAAACTACCAACGTTGATCTTACTATCCTGGCTATGACAACTGCAACTGCTTCTGCGCCATTTACATCAAATATTCCTCAGAAACAAGAAGTAAATGAGAGTGAAGCTGTTTATGAAGAGTTGATCAAGATTCACAAAGTGTACAATAATGAACCAGCAGCTGAGCCAATGAGCAATAATAATGGTTGAAATTTAGTTTTTACTGTTTTACGAACAATAGTTAGAATGATTTTTTTTAGCAATAAGTACTGTTGGGTTGATTGAATATTGAAGATATATTGTTTAACCATTTTGAGTCAAGCTTTGTACTATATATAGGTTGGTGGAGTTTTTACGTACTGATAATATCGAACCAAAATTAAAGCTAATCACTCAAATAATACTATTGGAAATCTATAAATATTAATCAGATCCTACTTTAATTTCATTGTATTGAAGGTTATTACTTATTAGATACTGAATGTCCGAATGTGCTAAGATCCCTAGTGCGGATTAGTGTATTATTTCTATTTTTTATGTTATATTAAAATGTGAGAGGGTTTTTTTGGTAAATGGCAAAATTTTCATTGTGTATTTAGTACCATTTTTTATATTGTAATAACTTGTTCAAGAAAACATGGAATTATCAAAATGGTACATTCGGAGATTAAAGATTATCATATACTGAATGTGCTAAGAGCACTCAGTGCGTACAACTGTAGTATATTTATTTCTATTTTTCACATTTATTAAAATCTGAGTAGTATTCTTTCATAACTGGTAAATTTTGGTCCCCTTTTTTATAACTTGTTCAAGAAAACTTGCATGTGTTATAAATACAATTATATTTATGGTGAATGTCTATATTTAGAGAGATTCTAGGGTTCATTGCTTGGTGGCTAAGCCACCCTCTCCCTATAAATAGAGGGTTCTATTCCATTGTAATTCATCCCAAATCAATAAGAATTCTCTCTCCCTACTTTTCTCTGCAATACTATTCTTCTTCTTTTATTGTTTCATAATACGTTATCAGCACGAGACTCTAACCAATTGAGTAGAAACTTTGGGTTTGAGCATAATGATTGTCAATTGTTCCATGAACTTCCTTCATGATTAAATTCTGGATTTAAGGTAAGTGTTTTACCGTATTTTTCTCTTTTATTCTATAATTTGATTTTAAATACAAGCAAAGAAAATAAATTTTGATTATAACTCTAATGGAGTTAGTAAGAAATTATAACCACTCGATGTGGTAAAATTTCTATGTCTTGCCATGATCAAAGTCATGTATGATCGTGAGCAGAAGAAGTGAAAACCCGTCCCATTGAATTTGCTCCATTCTCATTCCCTTAAGAGAATGTGATAGCAGTATGTGATATGTCTGAAAGAAGACAAAATTATTACTGTGAAGGTATCAATGGACGTGGACGTGGTATTAGACGAAATTATAATCGTCATCATTGTGATAATGAGAATAATAAGGTTTCTCAAAATAATCCTTCACTCTGTGAAAGTAATATTTGTCATCGATTT
>NC_031998.1:13887708-13901873 GCF_001879085.1 Nicotiana attenuata
GTGTCTTGATGAATCCAATCCTGAGTGAGTTATGTGCCATGTGTATGTAAGGTTTTGTGATATTCTGTGCATTGCATTTAATGTCTAGAACTTGCCCCGTGTGTTTGCAAAGCGAAATAGTAGTTTTATTCAGTCTAGGAAGTGCTATAGGCATTTCTTTGTTGAGCCAGATATGTATATTTTACCCGCCTAATTATTATGTATCGTAGTTAACCCCTTTGAGCCTGTAATCCTGTTTCTTTGGCAACCACATTACAAGCCTTACCCATTTGTTCGAATTAACCATCTATTTGAACCATTGTAACCTCTCATGAGCACGTGAATTATTATGAACTATGTAAAAGTTAAAGTGTGGGGTGGTTGGTTTGGCTTTTGAGTGGAACTAATGAAATAAGGAGAAAGGTGCACTGTTTTAAAAAAGTAAAAGCCACTTGAATTGAAAAAAAAAATAGTTGGATTCTTGTAGAAAAAAAATTCCTTGATAAGTGGTGGCTCTTGATGTAAGTGTGCTTAAAGAAGAATGGGGTAATATACATTGATGTGAAGGTGGTGTTTTGGTTTGACATAAGTATGGGGTTTGAATGTTAAAGTATATGTATTAAAGTGCTTAGGGAGGTGTAGTCACTCTTATATCTAAATGAATCCTACCCGTCCCGTAGCCTACATTACAACCAAATAAGTCCTAATTGATCCAAGATTGAATGAGCTCGATTAGTGGAGTAGTACACTACGGGCAAGCTTATGGTGCATCTTTTGTGGCATATGAATGTTATTTCTGAGAGTGAGTGAATTCTTTCTATCTTGAGTTCCTAAGTGTTCTTACATTTTATTGTGTGGAACTACTCTCTTTTGTTGTGTGAGGGCACTTGATTCATTAGAGTAAGTAGGTGAGTTGTGAATAATGTGTGGTACTTGTGAGTCAAATCTTGAGGTGAAGATGTTACGCTTTTGTGCTTAGTCTATTTTAAATACTCTTGGTGTGATGAGTTAGGAGAATTGATTAAAAAGGTCGTGTCTATAAAAAAAAATGTAGTTTGATTGCTCGAGGACGAGCAATGGTTTAAGTGTGGGGTGTTGATGATAGGCTATAATTGCATATTTTAGTCGCTTATTACACTCGAATTTACTGCACTTTAATTGAGTTTGCGCTTTAATCGCTAGTGTTTTGCACTAATTATGTGTTTTATGCCTTGTAGGTGTGATTCCGAGCTATATATATGTTATGGAATGAATTTAAGTGATTTGAAGCTTTGAAGTCTGAGTAAAAGCTCAAGGAATTAAGCCGAGATCGTGTTCGGAGGTCAAATTTGATAATTAAGTACGAACGAAGACTTGAGGAGGCATATTGCGCACTGTCTAGTAAAATAGACATAACTTTTTGCTCAGAACTCCATTTGGGCTCCACAATATATGGTTGGAAAGCTAACTCAAAGGGCTACAACTTTCATGTTTTAAGTTTTTCCAAATTCCAAACGGAACAGGGTAAAAAACCGCGGTTTTGCCGCGACCGCGGCAGAACCACGACAGAGTGTACTCGCGGACAACTGAAGAATCAGAGGGCATGTTTGGCCGCGGTTCCACCGCGACCGCGGCAAAAGCGCGGCAGGAAGCGAAAATTTCAGGGACTAAAGTGCAAAACATGGGATTTTAAGTCCTAAACCCTATATTAAACAAAGGAGGCCGGCCAAGAACAAGAGGAGGACATATTTTGGACACAAATTAGACCTAAGGAGGCGGAGAGACACTACTTTAGGGTTAGACAACACCCTTGGAGACAAGAACACATTGGGAGCAAGGCGGAGAATTCTTCTACGAGTTTTTTCCTTCCTCTTCCTATTTTTTTCATTGTTAGTTATGACTTTTAGTATTTTAGTTTTACATACTATTATGAATAGCTAATTTGTTATCTAAAGTTTTGATAGAACCTTTTGTAGGATAAATTCTTGTTATGTTTTTATATAATTGAGCCATAGCTTTTCTCTATTTGTTCAACTACGTTTATATTCTGGTTGATTGAAGAGCTCTCAATTAGCTGTGCCTATTTAGTATGCATAACTCGGGAGAGAGTGCATATTTAGGTAGTTGTTGAACAACACCACTCCCAGAGTATATAAGGGATCAATAACCGAGGGTTTAAAGGTGGGATTAGGGATAACGAAGCCTTGGGTGCGATCTGAAGTGAGCTGTATTAANGATTTTAATAAAATTACCTTCCTAAATTCGGGTGCACATTTATGTGACCCAAATCCAAATCTCAACGAAGTTGAAATGTGTTAACACTCACGGGTGCACTGGTGCGACGTGGTTTGAGGCGCATTTTCACGACGTTGCAACTCTCTAAATTAATAAGAATAAAAGCGTTCAAAGTTAAAGGCACATAGATTAAAACATGTACTAAAATCAAACAAGTAAGCCAAATATGACAGTTGAGCGACCGTGCTAGAACCACGGAACCCGGGAATGCCTAACACCTTCTCCCGGGTTAACAGAATTCCTTACTCGGATTTCTGGTTCGCTGACTGTTAACAGAGTCATAATTTCCTCGGATCGGGATTCAACAGGTGACTTGGGACACCATTAATCTCCCAAGTGGCGACTCTGAATATTAATAATAAATCCCGTTCCGATTGTCACTTCAAGTTGGAAATAACTCCCTTTATTATACCCTTCCGGGGTGTAGTGTGAAAGGGAGGTGTGACATCGAGTGGCTGTAGAACCCTTAGGAAACTTCACATTCTTGAATTCTTGTCGTGCGAATCTGTTGATTCTGGTAACTAAATTTCTGTTATTCTATTCTTTCACATATGGTGTGGACATGTACTACTGTGCAAGATGGACAGCCACCAGTATCACCAGCTAGGGTCGCGAGAGACCGAGGTCGCAGTAGGGGTCGCGAGAGGTCGAGGTCACGGTAGAGGTCGCGGTAGGGGCAGTGGTGCAGCTCGTACAACAGCTAGGGCAGCACCTGCAGATCTACTAGTTGCCCCAGTTCAAGAGCAGGTCCCAGTTGTGGATGCACCAGTGGGGCAAGCTCAGGCACCGCCCGCGCCCATTGTGATTCCAGGCCTTCAGGAAGTCTTAGCTCAGATTCTGACCGTCTGCACCAGTCTTGCTCAGGCGGTCTTTGCTCCGGCCGCAGCAGCCACTTCTCAGGACGGGGGAGGTACTCAAACTCCCGCCGCCCGCACACCAGAGCAGGTGATGCAGGGACTCTAGACACTGGGGGCACTACCAGCACAGCCGGTGGCAGCTGCTCAGGCCCCTGTGGTTCCCCCTATGACTGATGATGAGCAGCAGAGACTAGAGAGGTTTGGTAGACTTCAGCATCCATCCTTCAGTGGGGCAGAGTCGGAGGACGCCCAGGTATTCTTGGACAGTTGTCAGAGGATTCTCCGTACAACAGGTATTCTGGAGACCAGTGGGGTCTTGTTTACTACTTTTTAGTTTACTGGAGCTGCATTCAACTGGTGGGAGGCTTATGAGAGGCATAGTCTGGTTGGTGCAGCACCATTTACTTGGCAGGAGTTCGGCGTTCTCTTCTTGGAGAAGTTCGTGCCGTAGTCTCGTAGAAAAGGGATGTGCAGACGGTTTGAGCAGTTACGTCAGGATGATATGTCTTTGACACAGTACGAGATGAGATTTTCTGAGTTGGCCCGTCATGTAGTCTGTTTAGTTCCCACTGATAGGGAGAGGATCAGGAGGTTCATTGATGGCCTCACATTTCAGCTGCGGGTGCTTATGACTAGAGAAAGGGTATCTGGTGCTACTTTCGATAAGGTTGTTGAGATTGCTCGACAGATAGAGATGGTTCGCAATCAGGAGCGGGTTGAGAGGGAGGCCAAGAGTTCTCGTGGATCAGGTGGTTTTAGTGGGGTTCCTTCTGGAGGTCAGTTCTACCACGGCAGGGGTCGTCCATTCAGGCATGCTCAGACGACTTGCCCAGTTCACCGTGGTGCATCATCTGGCCACGGTTCACACAGTTCTCATCAGGTTTATTCATCTCTCAATGCCCTTCCAGCTTAGAGCTCGTCCTGTGCTCCATCGGTTTAGGGCTCATCTATGCCACGTCCTTCTACCAGTTATTCCGGTGCTCGGGGCTCCCTTCAGTCCCCGTTAGCAGCACCGGGGAGTTGTTCTGAGTGCGGGGAGTTTGGGCATGTGTGGAGGCAGTGCCCTCGTCGTCATGGAGGTTCAGCGCAGCAGAGGAGTCAGGCTGCATCTTCCGTACCAGTTACTTCGCCACCCGCCTAGCCGGCTCGGGATGGATCTCAGTCAGTTAGGGGTCGCCCTAGAGGGGAAGGCCGATCAGGTGGCGGTCAGGCTTGTTTCTATGCACTCCCTTCCAGACCAAATGCTATTGCTTCAGACCCAATGATCACAGGTATTGTCTCCGTATGTCATAGAGATGCCTCTGTATTATTTGACCCTGGTTCCACCTATTCATATGTATCATCGTATTTGCTCATTATTTGGATATGCCTCGTGAGTCTTTAGTTTTATCTGTTCATGTGTCTATGCCGGTGGCCGATACTATTATTGTGGACCGTGTATATCGGTCGTGTATAGTGACTATTGGGGGATTGGAGACTAGAGTTGATCTTTTGCTGCTTAGTATGGTTGATTTTGATGCGATATTGGGTATGGATTGGTTGTCTCCATATCATGCTATTTTGGATTGCCACGCTAAGACAGTGATGTTGGCGATGCCGGGGTTATCACGTATTGAGTGGCGAGGTTCTTTAGGCTATGTTCCCAGTAGAGTGATTTCATACTTGAAGGCCCAGCGGATGGTCGGGAAGGGTGTCTTTCTTATTTGGCCTTTGTGAGGGATGTCAGTGCAGAGACCCATACTATTGATTTTGTTCCGGTGGTGCGAGATTTTTCGGATGTGTTTCCTGCAGACCTGTCGGCATGCCGCCCGACAAGGACATTGATTTTGTTATTGACTTGGTGCCGGACACTCAGCCCATTTTTATTCCTCTGTACCGTATGGCACCGACTGAGTTGAAGGAGTTGAAGGAGCAGCTTCAGGAACTCCTTGAGAAGAGGTTTATTAGGCCTAGTGTGTCACTTCAGGGTGCACCGGTTCTGTTTGTCAAGAAGAAGAAGGATGGCACTATGAGAATGTGCATTGACTACAGGTAGTTGAACAAAGTCACAATCAAGAACAAGTATCCTTTTCCACGTATTGATGATCTATTTGACCAGCTTCAGGGGGCAAGGGTGTTCTCCAAGATTGATTTGAGGTTAGGGTATCATCAGTTGAAGATTCGGGACTCGGATATTCTTAAGACAACTTTTAGGACCCGTTATGGTCATTATGTCACGATCCCAAAACCAACCCGGTTGTGATGGCGCCTATCATGAAACAAGGCCAGCCGACACATTTCCAAGGTAGTTCAACATTTCATTTAAAACTTAAATAACAACCTTTTTCAACTGGAATTCCATAAAAAGATATAAAGTCAAAAACCAAAATGCGGGAATAAAAGCCTGACCTTGGGTGTCACTAAGTCATGAGCAATACTAGAAATTGTTCCGAAACATAACAAGACCAAAATAGTCTGAAAATAGCCAAAATATACTAGAAGGAAGATAAGGAAGGAGAAAGGCAGAACTGCGATCGCCAGGCAGCTACCTCGCTATCTCCGGTGAAATCCGCGTCTAGAATAGTCAACAGCAGCTACCGTGGCCTGAGATACCTGAATCTGCACACAAGATGCAGGGGGTAACGTGAGCACGCCAACTCAGTAAGTAACAAGTCCAAACTATGGACTGACAGGTAGTAACGAACTAAATCTCAACAGGTAAACACAATTTAACTGTACAGTAAAGTAGGCATGCTTGCAGTTCAAGTATTCAGCTCAACGGTAAAGCAAAATACCAATCCGAACAATGTGAAGTATAAAGCTCAGCAAATCTCTACATGTCAATGCTAGAAATGTATGAAAAATGCACCATGTGCTCCCACTCTCAAGTGCTCAACCACTCGGTACCGCATATAGCCATCTGGCCCAGGGAAATCCATCTCGGAATATACATACAACACTGACCTCAAGTCAACCGGTACCGAGGAACAAGGGTAATCTAACCCTGAGGAGAAATCCATCTCCAGGTATCAATACTTCGGACAAATCCATGTCTAGGAAAATCCATCCCTCAATGATATCATCCGCGCTTACTGGGGGTGTGTAGACTCCGGAGGGGCTCCTTTCAGCCCAAGTGCTATAACAAGCCAACAAAGGCATAATCAATGATCTGTTGCGGTGTGGAGCCCGATCCCATAACTGTCACTCATAATCAGGCTCTCGGCCTCACTCAGTCATCACTCTCCAGTCTCACACACACGGGCTCACAATGCCATGAAACTGGCCCGAAACAATGATATGATGTGCCAAATAATAACAACTGAGACTGAGACATGGTATGATATGCATGAACAAGACTGAGTACAGAATATCAATGAAACTAATGAGATGACAGCAAGAAATGACCACTCGGGTCTCAACAGTATCGGTGTGAAACCCTAACATGGTAATTAGCATGATTTACAGCTAATTAACTTAATCACATAATCACAACACAGATATCAGCAAGAAAGAGTCCCTACGCGGTGCCATGGAATGAACCTGGCCACAATTCTCACGGTGCACGCCCACTCGCCCGTCACTTGGCATTTGCGTCACCTCAATATTTAATCATGTAACACATAGTTTGGGATTTCGAACCCTGAGAACCAATTTTGGAAGCGTTACTTACCTCAAACCAAGCCAAATCCTACTCCGCTACGCCGTGCCTCCGGAATCGGCCTTCAAACGTCCCGAATCTAACCAAAAGCAATACAACGCAATCAATATCGGCCAAAGAATCAATTCCAAATGAAAAACTATCAATTCAATCCAAAATCCCGAAATTCACCCAAACCTGGCCCCCGGGCCCACGTCACGGAATCCGACAAAAATTACAAAACTAGAAACTCCTTTCACTCCCGAGTCTATACATACCAAAATCATCAAAATCGGACCTCAAATGGTCCCTCAAATACTCAATCAAAACTCTACAAAACTCAAGCCCTAACCCCTTCAATTTCTCTCCAAATTCCCACTAATTCCATGATTAAACAGTAAAAAGATCATCACAAACACAAATAATAAAGCCCAAGTAACTTACCCCGCTGACAACCTTCAATTCCTCTTGAAAATCACTGCCCTAAGCTCCAAACTCGTCCAAAAATGGTGAAGAATGGGCAAGAATTCGCAAAGTGTGGCTTTTATAGTTCTGCCCAGAAGACTCGCACCTGCGGTCCAAATGAGCACACCTGCGCTACCGCATCTGTGGTCAAATAAGCGCACCTGCGGATTCCACTTATCCGCAAAATTCCGCATCTGCGGCTACACACCCGCACCTGCGGCCTCGCTGGTGCGATAAAACCACTGCACCTGCGGTCAAGCATCAAGTGGTCTGAAACCGCATCTGCGGCCTCCCTCTCGCATCTGTGACCTCGCACCTGCGGTCCCTAATCCGCAGGTGCGGAAATGACAAAAGCAGCAGCTTCAGCTGCTTCAACCAAGTTCCAATCTTTCCATTACCCATCCGAATTCATCCCGAGGCCCTCGGGACCTCAACCAAAAATACCAACAAGTCATATACCACTA
The DNA here is from genome assembly GCF_001879085.1 of Nicotiana attenuata. Lineage (NCBI taxonomy): Eukaryota > Viridiplantae > Streptophyta > Magnoliopsida > Solanales > Solanaceae > Nicotiana > Nicotiana attenuata. Next base: position 13,895,364 of record NC_031998.1, read on the forward strand.
TTCAAACCTTCGGAACACTCCAAACAACATCAAAACACCATATCTCCCTCGGATTCAAGCATAAGAACTCCTAAACTTCCGAATTCCGCAAACAATAACGAAACCTATCAAACCTTGTCCGAATGACCTGAAACTTAGCACACGCGTCATAAATACTCCAATTTCCGGAATTCCATTCCGACCCCGATATCAAGATTTCCACTGCCGACCGAAAATGCCAAATTTCCAATTTCGCCAATTCAACCTAATTCTACCACGGACTTCCAAAATACATTCTGAATATGCTCCTAAGTCCAAAATCACCTAACGGAGCTATCCGAACCATCAGAATTCACATCCGAGATCTTTTACGCATAAGTCAACGTTCGATTGACTTTTCCAACTTAAGCTTCTAAATAAGAGACTAAGTGTCTCATTCCTCTCCAAAACCACTCCGAACCCGAACCAACCAACCCGATACCACACAATACAGCTTATCAACACATAAAGAAGCAGAGATGGGGAAAAACTGGGCTATAACTCATGAAACGACCAGCCGGGTCTTTACACATTATGAGTTCCTTGCGATGTCTTTTGGGCTGACCAACGCCCCATCAACGTTCATGCATCTGATGAACAGTATGTTTCGGCCTTATCTAGACTCATTTTTTATTGTGTTCATTGATGACATCCTGGTGTACTCTCGTAGTCAGGAGGAGCACGCCCAGCATTTGAGGGTTGTGTTGCAGCAGTTGAGGGAGGAGAAGCTTTATGCCAAATTCTCCAAGTGTGAGTTTGGCTCAGTTCAGTGGCGTTCTTAGGGCACGTGGTGTCCAGTAAGGGTATTCAGGTAGATCCGAAGAAGATAGAGGCGGTTCAGAGTTGGCCCAGGTCGTTCTCAGCTACAGAGATTCAGAGCTTTCTCGGTTTGGCTGGTTATTACCGTCGCTTCGTGTAGGGTTTCTTGTTTATTGCATCGCCCTTGATCAAATTGACCCAAAAGGGTACTCCTTTCAGGTGGTCGGATGAGTGTGAGGCGAGCTTTTAGAAGCTCAAGACTGCCTTGACCACAACTCCAGTTCTAGTTCTACCATTAGCTTCTGGTTCTTATACAGTATATTATGATGCTTCTCGAATCGGTGAGAAATGAGTGACTGTGAGGAATGAGTGATTGTGAGGTTAAAGTGAATGGGAGAACTGAGTGATGATTGCCCTAAGAGGTTGTATATGATTTCATTATTGATGCACACAGTTGCCCTATATCATTGCTTTGAAAACTTCTGAAAGATATTATATTCGGTTTTTACTTGAACTTGACTTAAACAAACTGATTTGACTTGATTTACCGGATTTGGGAAGCATGTCTATTTTCCTTGCTGAGACTACTGAAAATACAATATATCTGTGTAACTGGTCACTATCTTTCAGTTCCTTATTTATTATTGTTACTTACTGAGTTGGTTGTACTCACGCTACACCCTGCACTTCATGTGCAGATCCAGGAGTTTCTGGACGCGGATGGTGTTGATCGTTCTCGTAGCTGATTATTGGAGATAGCGAGGTAACTGCCCGGCGTTCGCAACCTTGCTTTCTTCTTCTTTATCTCTCCTTTCGTTGTATTTGGATTCAAGACTATGATATTCATGTTATTTTCGGACCGGTTATGTTTAGATGCTCCTGACTTAGTGAGACGATGTTGGGGCTATTTTTCCGCACTTGTGTTTTGAGATTAAACTCTGTTTTCGAAAACTCTGCTTTATTTATGAGCTTTTGATTTATCTTCTGTGCAATGTTGGAAGTGTTTTTAAAATGTCGGCTTGCCTAGTACCATCGATAGGCGCCATCACGGCAATTTAGGAATTGGGTCGTGACACCTTAAATCATGGGTCAGTTTTAAAAAACAAAGAATCTGATAGTAATGAATTATTTTTAAAATATGCTATATATGTAAATGAATTTGCTCTTTTTGAAATAAATCAAAAATACTATTGTTTATATAATATTTGTTTACTAATTGCTCTATGGAGTAAAAATCTCAATCTAATAAGAAGTGAAAAAGAAAAAAACCCAAATACACGAGAGCAAGCTTCTGCCGCACAAAGAGCTTATCCCGAAACCAAAGCTATAAACAAAGGTCCCAAATACACCAAAAATTGAAATACTAAAGTATAAAAGATGGGGATATTCACTGGAATTGAGACGTGAAGGATAGAAGAAGGATTCACAAAGTATTTTTTTGGTGCTGAAATCTTCTTGCGTGAAACAGAGAAGCAAAGACAATTTGGTTGAAGCTATTTTTCAATTCGAAGGGTAAACTTTCTTACTTACAGTTTGTTTAAGCTTATCATCTGGGTGTATATAATTTTATTAGGCACTAAAAGAAGTATTGTCAATAGTGATCCTTTATGGTTTAGGCTTATACACATATTAGGCATCATCTTGTGTGAAAAAAAATTGAAAGAACAAATTATACAAGTTGAAATTGATAGATTATGGCCTAGTTAAATTACTCATAGCATGGGTAAATATAATTCGGCGTATTGATGGTAAAACATGAAACTTGGAAGATTGGGTATTCTAAAGTAGTTATGAATTAGCCTAAACGAGGCAATTGTCACAAGACTAATATTATATGATTATAGATTGATTGGCGGAAGTTGTACGAATTGCTCGGGTGAAGTATTTGGTATTTTGGCATGAGTACTGTGAGTAGTAATCTTACCGCAACTTGTGTTTTCATAACAATGCATGGTTTATACATGATTTTAAAAAATATTACGTGTTACCGAATATTTAAAATTGCATGTGGGACAAGTCCCTTACTTGATATGGCACAGAACAGTTTTACTTGAGATGTTTACAATTATTTAAAATGTGCTAACTGTTACTAGACATGTTTTACTGTTACTTGAGATATGATTACTGTTACCGAAATAGAATTACATGATTTGATAAGAAGTGAAATGCCCTGTACTATTTTGAAAATGCTTTCATATGAATATTTACGATTACAAAGAAAAGTATAAATGGAAGGAGACTTTGAAGGAATCCGTAGCTAATGGCGGGTTTATTAGACTTGGTGCACCTTGTAATTACAGATTACCGTTACAGTTATAGCCCTCACTGCTGGGAAAGTAGAACTAGCATACAGTTACAATTTTTCTCTCGAGTAGTGTCACGACCCAATTTTTCCTCTGTTGGGTTTCGTGACGGCACCTAGTCTTAAGGACTAGGTAAGCCTAATATTTACAGAAGAACAACAACAATAAATAACATCTTATGATTTTTCTGGAATGAATCCTTTATACAATGAGCATATTCCCAAAACCCGGTAGTACAAGTCATAAGCTCTACAGAGTTAGCTACCACTTCTATATAAAATATTTGGAAAGGAGTTAAACAGTTGAATACAAGTAAGAAGGTGACTCCGAAGCCTGCGAACGTAGCAGCAGGTTTACCTTGAGTCTCCTCAGCAATGGTCCGCACAGCTACTAACGATCGTCACCTGGATCTGCACAACGCAAATGTGCAGAAGAGTAGCATGAGCACACCACAGCGATACCCCAAGACTAACCTTGGTGGAGGAATGACGAGGAACAGTCAAGACACCTACCGGTCTAATAAACTGTACAAATATAAGCATAGGAACAATGGAACATGATGTATACATATAAAGACTACACACTATGGCTAACAATACAACAATCACAGTAAGGGAAGAAAAACAGCAAGTAATAGCGGAAATACCATAATAATGACATAGAAGAGCGAGCGAAATCACAAACCCAAAACCTAAATCACAAATACAGTAAAGGTAAGCAATAACTCAGAACCTACGACAGTGTTCACAGCAAGTCTTAGCCAACAGACTCCACGAAATACCGAACCTCGGACAACTTACAGCTCACGGGTCCCAATACCTGAACCCTAACACTTGGCATCCTGTGCCCCCATCACAACTCATGGTCACGCTGATAACTCACTTACTCACTAGAGCTACTCTCACATATATGACAAGTAGACGAGGGTGTGCATCTATACTCAGCAATATCAGGAGAACTTCATATCCAATGGGAGTGTTCAACTATGTGTATGCTTGTGCAAGTACTTTAACATAGTTCCTACCAGCTAATAAGCATAAGGAAAAGAACGGACGGCACGTAAGATATTTTCTCACAACTTCCACGAGATAAAACTCATACAGGTAAGCATACCACAACACAATATTAAACACAAAGAATGCCCCCAGGCCGTCACAAATCATCACAATCAATCCCTGACATAGCCCTGTCTCGCCACGTGTGCAAATAATAACATAATAAGTACCCGCCTTGTTTTGCCACACGTGCATCATAATGTTCCCACCTTGTCTCTTTGCATGTGCAACCCACATATAAGCATATATATATATATATATATATATATATATATATATATATATATATACATATACATATCCCGCCTTGTCACGCCGCATGTGCAATATGTCAATAGTAGCAATAGCACGGCAGAAACCTCGTGCAACCCCATAACAATAACCGTACGGAAGAAACCTCGTGCATCACAATATCAACAACCACACGGCAGAAACCTCACGCACCACCACAACAAGTACCACAGCAACAATGACAATATATACAAGAACACGACAAGTAAATCAACTCGAGAACTTTTGATCACAAGGAGACTGTAAAACTAGCTCACAAGGAATAACCACAATAGAGAATACTGATGATAGGCTATAATTACGTATTTTAGTCGATTATTACACTCTAATTTACTGCACTTTAGTTGAGTTTGCGCTTTAATCTCTAGTGTTTTGTACTAACAGTGTGTTTTATGCCTTGTAGGAGTGATTCCGAGCTATATAGATGTTATAGAATGAATTCAAGTGATTTGGAGCTTTGAAGTCTGAGTAAAAGCCCAAGGAATTAAGCCGGGATCGTATTCGGGGGTCAAATTTGATAATTAAATACGAACGAAGACTCGAGGAGGCATGTTGCGCACTGTCTAGTGAAATAGACATAACTTTTTGCTCAGAACTCCATTTGGGCTCCACAATAATGGTTGGAAAGCTTACACAAAGGGCTACAACTTTCAGGTTTTACGTTTTTCCAAATTCCAAACGCAACAGGGTGAAAACCCGCGGTTACGGTAGGACCGCGGCAGAACATTACCAAAGATTCAGAGGACCATTCTGGCTGCGGTCCTGGCGTAACCGCGGTGGGACCGCGGCAGGACACGTAAATTTCAGGGACCAAAGTGCAAAATACGGGATTTTAAGCCCTAAACCCTATATTAAACGTAGGAGGCCGGCCAAGAACAAAGAGGGGACATATTTTGGACACAAATTAGACCTAAGGAGGCAAGAACACATTGAGAGCAAGGCGGGGAATTCTTCAACAAGTTTTTCCTTCCTCTTCTTATTTTTCATTGTTGGTTATGACTTTTGATATTGTAGTTTTACATACTATTATGAATAGCTAATTTGTTATCTAAGGTTTTGGTGAAACCCGTTGGGGATGAATTGGTTGTTATATTAATATAGTTTTGAGTTGGTTGTTAATCTCTATTTGTTCAACTACGTTTCGATTTTGGTTAATTGAAAGGATCCTCAGTTAGCCGTTCCTATTTATTATGTATCTGCTTGAGAGAGAGTGCATATTTAGGTAGTTGTTTGAACAACATCACTTCTGGAGTATAGGCGAGAGTCATAACCGAGGGTTTAGAGGTTGGATTAGAGATAACGATACCTCGGGTGATCTAAGTGAACTGTAATGCGAATCGAGCTATCGTAGCTTGAGAGAGTGCGTCTAGTAAATTATCATAATTGCTTGAGAGAGATTTATGATAGCTGGAGAGTTCATGATTGATAGAGACAACTAATTCGAAGCTATAAGAAACATACAACTAAGGAAATCAACAACGGGGGAAACTATTACCCTAGACCTTTATTCCAATTGTTTACAATTCAAGCATAGTTAGTTTTTAGCTGTTTATTTATTTTCAATCTTGTCTTCTTAGTGATATTAAACAGATACAGCTAAGCCTTAGTTCTCTGTGGGATTCGACTCCGGACTTATAGACTGGATTATATTTGAGCGACTGCTTATCCTTTTTAGGACTAGAGTTGGGCGTGATGAAATTTTGGCGCCGTTGCCGGGGAACTAACGGTGAAGTTGTAGCTGTATATATTGCTAGGGTTCATGTTTGGATGTTTAATTTTGTTTTTTTTGTATTTTTATTTTTATTTTATTATAACTGTTGATTTGAGAAACATGACATCTTGGAATTCTGGGAATTTAGGTGTAGATAATTCTACTATTGATCTCCATACATATTGTGAAGGAAACCACCCGTGGCAAAATTTTCAAAACGTTCCTAAGAGCGAGTTATGTGCACCAACTTAATCTTATTTGTGGAATGTGTGTGATGTGTGTGGTGGTAAAAATGGTCACCTTCATGGTTGTGCTTATATTTCTTATTTTCCCCCAACCCCTTGCTATGATGGTTCTACCTTTTCTGTGAAGT
>NC_031998.1:13901891-13925171 GCF_001879085.1 Nicotiana attenuata
GTTTTTCCTTCCTCTTCCTATTTTTCATTGTTGGTTATGACTTTTAGTATTGTAGTTTTACATACTATTATGAATAGCTAATTTGTTATCTAGAGTTTTGATAGAACCTTTTGTAGGATAAATTCTTGTTATGTTTTTATATAATTGAGCCATAGCTTTTCTCTATTTGTTCAACTACGTTTATATTCTGGTTGATTGAAGAGCTCTCAATTAGCTGTGCCTATTTAGTATGCATAACTCGGGAGAGAGTGCATATTTAGGTAATTGTTGAACAACACCACTCCCAGAGTATATGAGGGATCAATAACCGAGGGTTTAAAGGTGGGATTAGGGATAACGAAGCCTTGGGTGCGATCTGAAGTGAGCTGTATTAAAATCCAGCTAGCGTAGCTCGGGAGAGTGCGTCTAGTAAATTGTCGTAATTACTCGGGAGAGATTTACGGCAATAAGAGTGCTCATGATCGGTAGAGAATACTTAGGCGAAATTATAGAAGACATAGCGGAAAGGATTCCGACAATTGGGGAAATCATAACTCTAGACCTCCTTAATCTTTTTCTAACCCTCAGTATCGTTAGTTGTTAATTTACTATTTTAATTTGTTAGTTAATTAGTTAAACAGAAGAATCTTAATATCTATAAGTTAGGAATTGTTCAAGCTTGTCTTCTTGGTGATAGTGAACAGCTGTAGCTAAACCTTAGTTCTCTGTGGGATTCGACTCCGGACTTGTAAACCGGATTATATTTGCAACGACCGTATTGTCCTTTTTATAAGGCATAGTTGGGCGAGATCAAATTTTGGCGCCGTTGCTGGGGAACTAACGGTGTAGTTGTAGCTGTATATATTGCTAGGATTCAAGTTTGAGCTTTTATTTTATTTTATTTTTTTATATTTTTTTTATATCGGTTGATTTGAGAAACATGGCATCTTGGAATTATAGAAATTTAGGTGTAGATAATTCTACTATTGATCTCCATACATATTGTGAAGAAAACCACCCGTGGCAAAATTTTCAAAACGTTCCTAAGAGCGAGTTATGTGCACCAACTCAATCTTTTTTGTGGAATGTGTGTGATGTGTGTGGTTGTCAAAATGGTCACCTTCATGGTTGTGCTTATATTTCTTATTTTCCCCCAACCCCTTACTATGATGGTTCTACCTTTTCTTGTGAAGTTAATAGGAACAAAGAACCTGGGAATGCAGACCTGAAGGAGATCAAGGATATGCTAAAGTGCCTTTTGGAACAAAATAATGACAAACAATTGCACATAGAAAGGCAAGAGGCAACTATTCGCAAGTTGGAGGCTCAATTGAGTCAAGTAGTTGGAGTTGTTAATGCTCAACAAGCCAATATTGGGGATAGTAGCCATGAAGAGCGTGAATTTGAGGTGTTAATTAAGGAGGTCAGAGTAGAACATCAACAACCTAGCCAACTACAATTTGAGGATGTCGATGTTGAAGAAGTGAGACTAGAGTCAGCAAGGGACTTTAAGGATACAAATTTTGTTGACTCTAGTATCACTGATGTTGAGGATGTTGAAAGTCCTGAAGTTCATGTGTTTGAGCGCATTGGTCCACACTCCAAGCATTTTTCCACATTAGGTTTGGATGATGATATGGAAATAGAGTCATCCGAACCAATTGAAGAGTCAAGGAATGAGGAACAAGGTGCATATATTCTGGAATTTTTCTTGCCAGAAAGACAGGACTTCATACCTCATCTAAAATCCAAGAAGTGTAAAATAGTACAATGGTTGCTTGGGCCAATTATATTTGTTCCACCACCCCTGGAGTATAACCGAGTACTTGAAGCCAATTTGGGGGTTCAATTCATAAGCTCGAGGTGGAGGCAAAAAGTGATTCGCGTCGTGCCGCGACGTTAAATCAAGCGCTTGTTGGGAGGCAACCCAACTTTATTGCTTTCGTTTTTTTTTTTAATTATATTATTTTTGTAGTGTCAATATTTTATTTTTTAGGAGCATGGAAAGCAAAGGTATTGGAAGGATGCAGCAACAAATGAAATAGTTGGAACTAAGTGTGAGGTACCCGCACGAAGGACCAAGCTGGGAGAAGTCTGAGTACCCCATGAACTGCTAGTGCTTCGGCCTTTGGCCTACCAGGGAGTTTCTTTTACCCTATTGTATGTATGGATGTGCATTGGGGACAATGCACAATTTTAAGTGTGGGGTGAGGAGATTGTCTGGGTGACTTTTCATGCTACTTTAGCTATGTTTGTTTTTTTTAAAGATTGGACTTTTCCTGATGACGGATCTTCTAGACAGTTTTCTTCAGGGAAGTAAGTCTAAACAAAATACCAAAAAGATTTTTTTGTTTTGTTTTAGGTAGTGTAGTAACTCCCCCTTGGTTTTTCTTTGGGCCACGATTCTTTTCCAAGGGTTTTATTTGAACCGGGTGTAGTTAGTTTTTTTTTTAGCAATAAGAGCCATTGTGTTGTGTTTTGAATTGAAGCAATATCTCTTGACTTTGCTATGCCGTGAGAATAGTGAGTACTTTGGTTGTGACGCTTAGGCTCAGTTTTTGACTCTTGTAGAAGTACCTTAAATTGTATTATCTTAACTTTGCTTAACTGCTTTGACTAGAGTGTCTATGAATCCAATCCTGAGTGAGTTATGTGCCATGTGTGTGTAAGGTTTTGCGTTATTCAGTGCATTGCATTTGATGCCTAGAACTTGCCCTGTGTGTTTGCAAAGCGAAATAGTAGCGTTGTTCAGTCTTGGAAGTGATATAGGCGTTTTCTTGTTGAGCCAGATATGTATATTTTACCCACCTAATTGTTATGTATCGTAGTTAACCTCTTTGAGCCTATAATCCTTTTTCTTTGGCAACCACATTACAAGCCTTACCCATTTGTTTGAATTAACTATCTATTTGAACCTTTTCACCTCTCATGAGCACTTGAATTGTTATGAACTTTGTAAAAGTTAAAGTGTGGGGTGGTTGATTTGGCTTTTGAGTGGAACTAATTGAATAAGGAGAAAGGTGCACTATTTTGAAAACAAAGGAAGAGCCACTTGAATTGAAAAAAAAAATATAGTTGGATTGTTGTGGAAAAAAAAATTCCTTGATAAGTGGTGGCTCTTGACGTAAGTGTGCTTAAAGAAGAATGGGGTAACTTACATTGATGTGAAGGTGGAATTTTGGTTTGACATAAGTATGGGGTTTAAATGTTAAAATGTATGTATTAAAGTGCTTAGGGAGGTGTAGTCACTCTTATATCTAAATGTATCCTACCCGTCCCGTAGCCTACATTACAACCAAATAAAGTCCTAATTGATCCAAGATTGAATGAGCTCGATTAGTGGAGTAGTACACTACGGGCAAGCTTATGGTGCATCTTTTGTGGCATATGAATGTTATTTCTGAGAGTGAGTGAATTCTTTCTATCTTGAGTTCCTAAGTGTTCTTAAATTTTATTGTGTGGAACTACTCTCTTTTGTTGTGTGAGGGCACTTGATTCATGAAGGAAAGGTAATGTCAGTGACCTCTATGTTAGAGTAAGTAGGTGAGTTGTGAATAATGCGTGGCACTTGTGAGTCAAATCTTGAGGTGAAGATGTTACGCTTTTGTGCTTAGTCTATTTTAAATACTCTTGGTGTGCTGCGTTAAGAGAATTGTTTAAAAAGGTCGTGTCTATAAAAAAAAGTGTAGTTTGATTGCTCGAGGACGAGCAATGGTTTAAGTGTGGGGTGTTGATGATAGGCTATAATTACGTATTTTAGTCGATTATTACACTCTAATTTACTGCACTTTAGTTGAGTTTGCGCTTTAATCGCTAGTGTTTTGCACTAACAGTGTGTTTTATGCCTTGTAGGAGTGATTCCGAGCTATATAGATGTTATAGAATGAATTCAAGTGCTTTGGAGCTTTGAAGTCTAACTAAAAGCCCAAGGAATTAATCCGGGATCGTATTCGGGGGTCAAATTTGATAATTAAGTACGAACGAAGACTCGAGTAGGCATATTGCGCACTGTCTAGTGAAATAGACATAACTTTTTGCTCAGAACTCTATTTGGGCTCCACAATATATGGTTGGAAATCTAACGCAAAGGGCTACAACTTTCATGTTTTACGTTTTTCCAAATTCCAAATGAAACAGGGTGAAAAACTGCGGTTACGGTAGGACCGCGGCAGAACACCGCGGCAGAACATTACCAAAGATTCAGAGGACCATTCTGGCCGCGGTCCTGGCGTAATTGCGGTGGGACCGCGGCAGGACACGTAAATTTCAGGGACCAAAGTGCAAAATACGGGATTTTAAGCCCTAAACCCTATATCAAACGCAGGAGGCCGGCCAAGAACAAAGAGGGGACATATTTTGGACACAAATTAGACCTAAGGAGGCAAGAACTCATTGAGAGCAAGGCGGGGAATTCTTCAACAAGTTTTTCCTTCCTCCTCTTATTTTTCATTGTTGGTTATGACTTTTGATATTGTAGTTTTACATACTATTATGAATAGCTAATTTGTTATCTAAGGTTTTGGTGAAACCCGTTGGGGATGAATTGGTTGTTATATTAATATAGTTTTGAGTTGGTTGTTAATCTCTATTTGTTCAACTACCCTTTGATTTTGGTTAATTGAAAGGATCCTCAGTTAGTCGTTCCTATTTATTATGTATCTGCTTGAGAGAGAGTGCATATTTAGGTAGTTGTTTGAACAACATCACTCCCGAAGTATAGGCGAGAGTCATAACCGAGGGTTTAGAGGTTGGATTAGAGATAATGATACCTCGGGTGCAATCTAAGTGAACTGTAATGCGAATCGAGTTAGCGTAGCTTGAGAGAGTGCGTCTAGTAAATTATCATAATTGCTTGAGAGAGATTTATGATAGCTGGAGAGTTCATGATTGATAGAGACAACTAATTCGAAGCTATAAGAAACATACAACTAAGAAAATCAACAACGGGGGAAACCATTACCCTAGACCTTTATTCCAATTGTTTACAATTCAAGCATAGTTAGTTTTTAGCTGTTTATTTATTTTCAACCTTGTCTTCTTAGTGATATTAAACAGATACAGCTAAGCCTTAGTTCTCTGTGGGATTCGACTCCGGACTTATAGACCGGATTATATTTGCAGCGACCGCTTATCCTTTTTAAGACTAGAGTTGGGCGTGATCAAATACTAAGCGTAATAAGAACAGCACAACAAGGGAGAAAATAATGTGAAGCAACGTTCCCACAATATGTAGTTCAACAACAAGGAAACTAACAAGAATCAAATAATTCCAAATAAGGAAATGTCAACTAAATATAAGATACCTAAACTTCTTTTAAGGTTGGGCAAATTACGAAGAATATACAATAATTTCAATTAAGGATGAGCAGCGGGAAGATAATCATAACCTCAATTAAGACTAAACAATTACAGGAGAGATAATAATGGTTTCCAATAAAGACAAGCGGTTATGAAAGATAGCATGACAATAGAAGAGGTAAAAATCTTCAATTAAGCAAAATAAGAGTCAAATAGGCAATAAGAATGAATCATAAAGCAATTAATATCAATTAAAGCATGTAGAGGTGAAACTAGTAAATGGAAGCTCAATCATATCAAGAACAACTTCATACTCAGTGAATACAAGGACCTAAGAACTATAAAAGGCCAACTTTCAACAAATAAGTCCGTACACGCACTCGTCACCTCGCGTACACGGACTACAATCAACATAGAAGACTCAAATCCTAAGGGGAAGTCCCCCACACGAGGTTAGGCAAGATAGTTACCTCAATCCGGCCAATTCAATACTCAATTTAGCATTTCCTTTACCAATTCATCAACGCTCAACTCAATCTAGCCAAAAATGACTTGAATACATCAAACAATGCAAGAGAAAACAATTTCAATTAACGAAACTATGATTCTTATACAATTTGAAAAAAGTCAACAAAAGTCAACTCCCCGAGCTCGCACCTCGGAACCCGACAAAATTTACAAAAACTGAATACCCATTTCGATACGAGTTCACCCATACGAAAATTATCTAATTCCAACATCATTTGGTCCCTCAAATTATTATTTTACATTTTTGAAAGATCTCATAATTTTCCCCTAAATTTTCCTTTAGATTCTCATGAATTTGATGTTAAATCTAAGGTATAATCACAATATATAGTTGAAAATTGATTAGAGACACTTACCCAATGATTTGGTATGAAAATCTTCTCTCAAAATCTCCCACTCTCGGAGTTAGGGTTCAAAGAATATGAAAAATGAGCAAAAACTCGAGTTACACAGCTGAAAACAAGTTGCAGATGTCGCATTTGCAATCCAGGGTTCGCAATTGCGAACCCTCGCAAAAGCGAAGAAAGCCTTCGCAATTGCGAACAAGGAAGGGCTGGAAAAGTTCGCATTTGCGACAAAAAGTTCGCAATTGCGAACTGGGGCATCGCAATAGCGATGGGTATGTTCGCAATTGCGACCATACCAGAAGCAGCAGTTTTTCCCGACATAAAAATGAGTATAACTTCCTCATACGATGTCCAAATTCGATGATTCTTTTTGCTATGGCTCCGTAATTACGATACGGATCTAATGGTTTAATAAAACTGAATTTGGAGCTCATTTTCTTAATGTGGTACCCTTTATTCCCAAAAAACGACGTTGAAACATCAAATAAGAGCGCAATACAACCCGAAACACACTCGAGGCCCCGGGACCCCGTCTACACACACAAACAAGTCATATAACCTAACACGGACTCGCTCAAGGTCTCAAATCATATCAAACAGCGCCAAACGACGAATCACACCACGAATCGAGCTATGAACTTCCAAATCTTCCAACTTCAAAAACTTGTGCAGAAACCGATCAAATCAACCCGGAATGACGCCAAATTTTGCTGTCAAGTCCAAAATGACATAACGGAGCTGTTCCAACTCTCGGAATCGCATTCCGACCCCGATATCACAAAAGTCAACTATGGGTCAAACTTTAACTTTTCCAACTTTCGCCGAAACGCCTCAAATTACCCTACGGACCTCCAAATCCGAATACGGACGCACGCCTAAGTCCAAAATCACCATATGAAGCTGTTGAGATCACCCAAAACCCATTCCGGGGCCGGTTACTCAAAAGTCCAATTCCGGTCAAATTCTCACCGTTTAAACTTCCAAAACTAGTTTCCTTCTTCCAATTTGACTCTGAATCATCCGTTAGCTGAATTCAACCATGCACGCAAGTCGATACACATATTATGAAGCTGTTCAAGACCTTACGCTGCCGGACGGTGCTTAAATTCTCAAAACGACCGGTCGGGTCGTTACATCCTTCCCCTCTTAAAACCAACGTTCGTCCTCGAACGTGCCAAGATTCGCCTCGAAGTCCTCAAGTTGCTGAATGCACACTTCCAACATACACCCGCGGGTGATCCCACGTCACCCCAACCCACATAAACCTGACGACATCATCTCAACTGAAATTTAGCCTTTCTATCAATACCAATAAGCCTTAGAGCCAGAATTCTCACCTTCCATTGATTTCCAAAGACCCGATTCTAAATCCATACCCGGTATCAGTCTCAACCAGCTACATCAATTCGTGCCAACACCCATATAGTACAACCTTACAACATGACACATCGCACATAGGCCCACAGTAACATTGTTGATCACAATATTCGCTCGAAACCAAATTCAGCACCGGCCCTAAGCCTCATATTCAATAGGGACCAGTTTCAAACCTCCACAACACTGGCGATGATACAATAACCACGAAAGCCACATAACCAAACACCCGAATCACCAAATAACAACTAATACCAACGGGTACACACCCCACAAGCTAAAACTCAAGAAGCACAGAATGAAAATGACTGAATATAGAAAGGGAAAACACATAAGGGAACTATTAAACAAGCCCGACAAGCACAATTTTCTTCTATCAATACTAATCTACAAAACAATCTAACAAGAAAGAATTAAAGCATATAAAGAATCACGAGGATCTCACACTGATATAACTCCCACCGCGGTACACAGCTCGGTCTCAACACATCAAATCACATGAAATCACGAGGGTCTCGCCCTCAACTCTGAATCACAAGTAGGATAAACATCAAACCAATTGGAGCCTCTCGCTAAATCAATTTTGCCACAATTTACAACAAGTGTTGGCTCCCACACTGATGGAGCATAAACATCACGGCTCGTAGCCAAAAATACTCATAAATCACATCAAGCCTACCGAAAAGGGCAACAGGAATTTACTACTAGTCTCATTACTCTCAACAATGAATTAAACAGATGATAGACACGGGCTATCACTCATAAATCCTCCCAACAGGGTAACACATAAACGAAGTGCTGATCATGAAATGCGCCCATAAGTGGAGCAACAAATAGGGAAACTCGCCCCGATAAGCAGAACTGCAATGAGCTACGGATGACGCTCCTCTATAACAAGTCAAAATCATACCTGAAATGACATCATCTGGCATAGCGGCCTTAAGCCTACTATATGAAGCACATCAACGGGCCGGGCCTCCCTTTCTTGGGCGCCCTCTACTCGCTTGAATACCTCGCTGTGACACATCGGCTTGAAGTCTGAGACAATCTCTCACCATATGGCTAATATCTCCACACTCGAAGCAACCTCGCTGCTGACGTGGTTATGGGAACTGTGCGGTACGGGTACTCCGAGACCCATGAACACCTGAATCACTATGCGAAGCCTGAAGCGCGAACTGAACTGGATGACCCACAAAACCACATTATGTCGCACCCTCCCTTCAAAACAAGGACCATCAGATCTCCCCGATCTACGAGGCCTCCTCGCCTCCCCAAACTCTCTCTCCTGATCTCGTCTGCCCTCTCTCTCATGGCCCCGCCTGTCCTCTCTCTCCTGGCCTCGCCTGACCTCTCTCTCCTCTCTCTCTCTCGAGCCAGCATGCCCTCCACCCTCCTAGCAATACTCACGGTCTGCTGATACGAAATATCTATCTCCAACTCCCGGGCCATGCTAGTCCTAATGCTGGGATGGAGTCCCTCAATAAACCGGCGGACCCTCTCTCGAACCGTAGAAACCAAGGTCGGTGCATGTCTGGCCGACGACGTACTATGATACTGACATAGTGCCCTGGCGCAGCTGCTCAAACTCCGCGCGCCATGCATCCCGGAGGGACTGAGGTACGAATTCTCTCAGGAACATCTTTGAAAACTGAACCCATGTAAGCGAAACTGACTCGGCCGGGCTACCCAACTCATATGCCCGCCACCATTGATAGGCCGCTCCCCTAAGCTGGAACGTAGTAAAAGCAACCCCACTCGACTCAACAACACCCATAGTGCGGAAAATGCGATGGCACTCCTCCAGAAAACCCTGTGCACTCTCTGAAGCCAAACCACTGAATGTAGGAGGTCGTACTTCTTGTACCTCTCAAGCCTAAGCTGCTCTTCTTCAGATGTTGTTGCCCTGACTACGGGCTGAGCTGGAACCACAGGCTGCGCCACCCTGACGCCGGGAACCTGACCAATATGAACTTGCTGCTCTGGAGTGTGGGTGGTAGGATTCTGAGTCCCTCCCCCGGTCTGTGAGGTAGATGGTGCAGCCGGAATCAACCCCGGCTGAGCCAATGTACCAAACATGCTCAGGAACTGTGCTAAGGTCTCCAGAAGTCCGAGGTAACAGCAGGCGCCTCCGGTACCTGCCCCCCAACTGGAGCTACTAACGGCTCCTCAACAGCTGCTCTGGTAGGTGCTCTAGCTGTGGCACATACTCCTCGTTGGCCTATGTCTCTGCCTCCAGCGACCCCTGCTCCGGGAGCAGCGTCATCGGTAACTGCAGCGCGTGTCCTCACGATCTGTGAGAGAATGGAATGATAATAGTCCAGACACCGAGATCAATAAGCTCGCACGATAGGAATGAAAGAAGTGAGATCGTCCTAATAGTTCCGTAGCCTCTCGAAGATAAGTACAGACGTCTCCGTACCGATCCGCAAGACTCTACTAAACTCGCTTATGACTCGTAGCACCTATGAACCTAGAGCTCTGATACCAACTTGTCACGACCCAATTTCCCCTCCGTTGGGTTTCGTGACGGCACCTAGTCTTAAGGACTAGGTAAGCCTAATATTTACAGAAGAACAACAATAATAAATAACATCATATGATTTTTCTAGAATGAATCCTTTATACAATGAGCATATTCCCAAAACCCGGTAGTACAAGTCATAAGCTCTACAGAGTTAGCTACCACTTCTATATAAACTGTTTGTAAAGGAGTGAAACAGTTGAATACAAGTAAGAAGGTGACTCCGAAGCCTGCGAACGCAGCATCAGGTTTAACTTGAGTCTCCTCAGCAATGGTCCGCACAGCTACTAACGATCGACACCTGGATCTGCACAATGAAAATGTGCAGAAGAGTAGCATGAGCACACCACAGCGGTGCCCAGTAAGTATCAAGACTAACCTCGGTGGAGGAGTGACGAGGAACAGTCAAGACACCTACCGGTCTAATAAACTATACAAATATAAGCATAGGAACAACGGAACATGATGTATACATATAAAGACTATACACCATGGCTAACAATACAACAATCACAGTAAGGAAGAAAAACAACAAGTAATAGCGGAAATACCATAATAATGACATAGAAGAGCGAGCGAAATCACAAACCCAAAACCTAAATCACAAATACAGTAAAGGTAAGCAATAACTCAGAACCTACGACAGTGTTCACAACAAGTCTTAGCCAACAGACTCCACGAAATACCGAACCTCGGACAACTTACAGCTCACGGGTCCCAAAACCTGAACCCTAACACTTGGCATCTTGTGCCCCCATCACAACTCATGGTCACGCTGATAACTCACTTACTAACTAGAGCTACTCTCACATATATGACAAGTAGACGAGGGTGTACATCTATACTCAGCAATATCAGGAGAACTTCATATCCAGTGGGAGTGTTCAACTACGAGTATGCTTGTCCAAGTACTTTAACATAGTTCCTACCAGCTAACAAGCATAAGGAAAAGAACGGACCGCACGTAAGATGTTCTCACAACTTTCACGAGATAAAACTCATACAGGTAAGCATACCACAACACAATATCAAACAGAAAGAATGCCCCAGGCCATCACAAATCATCACAATCAATCCGTGACATAGCCCACCTTGTCTCGCCACATGTGCAAATAATAACATAATAAGTGCCCGCCTTGTTTCGCCACACGTGCATCATAATGTTCCCACCTTGTCTTGCCACATGTGCAACCCACATATAAGCATATATATATATATATATATATATATATATATATATATATATATATATATATATATATATATATATATATATATATATACACACACACACATATTCTGCCTTGTCACGCCGCATGTGCAATATGTCAATAGTAGAAATAGCACGGCAGAAACCTCGTGCAACCCCATAATAATAACCGCACGGCAGAAACCTCGTGCATCACAATATCAACAACCGCACGGCAGAAACCTCACGCACCGCCACAATAAGTACCACAGCAACAATGACAATATATACAAGAACACGACAAGTAAATCAACTCGAGAACTTTTGATCACAAGGAGACGGTAAAACTAGCTCACAAGGAATAACCACAATAGAGAATACTAAGCGTAATAAGAACAACTCAACAAGGGAGAAAATAATGTGAAGCAATGATCCCACAATATGTAGTTCAACAACAAGGAAGCTAACACGAATCAAATAATTCCAAATAAGGAAATGTCAACTAAATATAAGATACCTAAACTTCTTTTAAGGTTGGGCAAATTACGAAGAATATACAACAATTTCAATTAAGGATGCGCAGCGGGAAGATAATCATAACCTCAATTAAGACTAAACAATTACAGGGGGATAATAATGGTTTCCAATAAAGACAAGCAGTTATGAAAGATAGCATGACAATAGAAGAGGTAAAAATCTTCAATTAAGCAAAATAAGAGTCAAATAGGCAATAAGAAAACAATTAAAGCATGTACAGATGAAACTAGTAAATGGAAGCTCAGTCATATCAAGAACAACTTCATACTGAGTGAATACAAGGACCTAAGAACTCTAAAAGGCTAACTTTCCACAAATAAGTCCGAACACGCACTCGTCACCTCGCGTACACGGACTACAATCAACATAGAAGACTCAAATCCTAAGGGGAAGTCCCTCACACGAGGTTAGGCAAGATACTTACCTCAATCCGGCCAATTCAATACTCAATTTAGCATTTCCTTTACCAATTCATCAACGCTCGGCTCAATCTAGCCAAAAATGACTTGAATACATCAAACAATGCAAGAGAAAACAATTTCAATTAACGAAACTATGATTCTTATACAATTTGAAAAAAGTCAACAAAAGTCAACTCCCCGAGCCCGCACCTCGGAACCCGATAAAATTTACAAAAATTGAATACACATTCCGATACGAGTTCACCCATACGAAAATTATCTAATTCCGTTACCATTTGGTCCCTCAAATCATTATTTTATATTTTTGAAAGATTTCACAATTTTTCCCTAAATTTTCCTTTAGATTCTCATGAATTTGATGTTAAATCTAAGGTATAATCACAATATATAGTTGGAAATTGATTAGAGACACTTACCCAATGATTTGGTATGAAAATCTTCTCTCAAAATCGCCCACTCTCGGAGTTAGGGTTCAAAGAATATGAAAAATGAGCAAAAACTCGAGTTACACAGCTGAAAACAAGTTGCAGATGTCGCATTTGCGATCCAGGGTTCGCAACCTTCGCAATTGCGAACAAGGAAGGGCTGGAAAAGGTCGCATTTGCGACAAAAAGTTTGCAATT
This sequence comes from Nicotiana attenuata, assembly GCF_001879085.1. Taxonomy (NCBI): domain Eukaryota; kingdom Viridiplantae; phylum Streptophyta; class Magnoliopsida; order Solanales; family Solanaceae; genus Nicotiana; species Nicotiana attenuata. Next base: position 13,914,713 of record NC_031998.1, read on the forward strand.
GCGAACTGGGCATCGCAATTGCGATGGGTATGTTCGCAATTGCGACCATACCAGAAGCAACAGTTTTTTCCGACACAAAAATGAGCATAACTTCCTCTTACGATGTCCAAATTCGATGATTCTTTTTGCTATGGCTCCGTAATTACGATACGGATCTAATGGTTTAATAAAAACTGAATTTGGAGCTCATTTGCTTAATGTGGTACCCTTTATTCCCAAAGAAACGACGTTGAAACATCAAATAAGAGCGCAATACAATCCGAAACACATTCGAGGCCCCCTGGACCCCGTCTGCACACACAAACAAGTCATATAACCTGACACGGACTCGCTCAAGGTCTCAATCATATCAAACAACGTCGAAACGACGAATCACACCACAAATCGAGCTATGAACTTCCAAATCTTCCAACTTCGAAAACTTGTGCCGAAACCGATCAAATCAACCTGGTATGACGCCAAATTTTGCAGACAAGTCCAAAATGACATAAAGGAGTATCGCATTCCGACCCCGATATCACAAAAGTCAACTATGGGTCAAACTTCAACTTTTTTAACTTTCGCCGAAACGCCTCAAATTACCCTACGGACCTCCAAATCCGAATCCGGACGCATGCCTAAGTCCAAAATCACCATACGGAGCTGTTGAGATCACCCAAAACCCATTCCGGGGCCGTTTACTCAAAAGTCCAATTCCGGTCAAATTCTCACCGTTTAAACTTCCAAAACTAGTTTCCTTCTTCCAATTTGACTCTGAATCATCCGTTAACTGAATTCAACCATGCACGCAAGTCGATACACATATTATGAAGCTGTTCAAGTCCTTACGCTGTCGAACGGAGCTTAAATTCTCAAAACGACCGGCCGGGTCGTTACAAGTAGAGACCTACAATTATATTTGACTCCTTTTACGAAGGGGCTCATACAGTGATACAGATTACATGATCCTTTCTTGGAAACCTCCCAAACATAAGATTTGATATGATAATGTTTAGAAAGTTTATTATCGAATTATCAAATGATTCCTTCTTACATGAAAACAGACAAGACCGATTATTATTACCGATTTTGAAAAGGGCATTTACTTCATGATATTTTATGATTATTATACAAGCATGTTTTCTGACTTGTCCCAGCTAAAAACGGTTGTGGTTAAGTGTTATTACTCACTGAGCTAGCGAGAATTCCGTTAATTAGAGTACACGAGTTGACAGTTTCTGGTGAAGCCCGCATTTTTTCGCGTGGGCAAGGATTGTTATTTATTTGTTATAGTCTCTTTCATGAAACTCTTAGAGTCTCTCCATAGTCATTTTTATGAGTATCATGAGTTTTTTTTAATTGATATAGATTTGTGACTCGTATTAGACTTTCCTATCGTATTTTAAGAGATGGAGTTAGTATTATTGTGTTGGGAATACTTCATTAATAGGAATATAACTTGTTTTGGTGGATATTGGTTGGTTGTGTTGTTAATTTCTAAGACAGGTTTATTTTTTGATAGTCCTAAAACAGGAAAAACTCTGTCCGATTTTTGTAAAATACCGATGAGACTTACTTGGGAGCACTTGCTCCTAAGTCGGTTATGATCCTAAATTGGGTCATGATTGTAAGTACGTAAAGTCTCATCGCTGTGGTACTTTTTCCGAAGCGCCCGCTTACAATTGATTGGTTTAGAAGTTAGAGGCAATCAACAAGTTCCCAAGTATGATTTGACATTATTGAATTCATCTCATCTTTAATAGTATCTTTCCAAAAGGCTGCAACTCTAGAAGCCATAGCTTCTTTATAGGTTATTCTTACAACTGTATCTCTATTATCTTCAACAAGATTAAAAGAAATACTATAGGAGTCAATCTCAGCCAAATTAAAGATCAAGGACCAAAAAGTCCAGTTGCTTCAATGGTCCTCTCTCTTTGCAACCTCTACAGAATATTTGCCTGCAATATACATTATTTCATGAAAGTTGTCACAAAAATCTGCTAAGAAGCCAATGATGTAGCATTTTGTATGATATCTTAGTAATGTCATATAATTTCAAACTATAGTAAAACATGTAAATACCTTTTAAATGAACTATTTTCAATAATAATTATACAATTATGAGAAATGTCACATAGAAATCATAAAACTGTAAAGAATCCGAGACCAATAGGAAAAAATGAATCCAGTTTTGCAGAAATTTCATTACCAAATTTTAACTTATTCTTGCCACTATATAAACTCAACATGATTGTGCAAAACCACCATACAATCATGCAAATCTTTGTTATAATGGGAAATCGGGAACTTTCAAAAATTAATCTCCAATATAATGTTGTGTCAATAATATATGTCAATATTTTAAGTATACAACTTAAAAGTGAATTTTATTAAATATTATTCATAACTTTATCGACTGTTAAAACCATTATGCAAAATTTCAACAGTGTCTTCCCTAAACAGCCTAAACTAGAAAAAGGACAATATAAGATTACAGGATTTAACTAACTATATCTACTGGCAGTGTAATAAAAATCTTACACCGCCAATGAAATGTTTTTTTTTTTTTTGGTTTCCCACCCGGTGTCCGGTACCCGCATTGGAGCCCGACTATATCCGGATTCCCGCCGCGTAGAGCCCCATTCGGGGGGGAAGCGCTCCCTACCAAGGATTTTTCCATACCCAGGGCTCGAACTCGAGACCTCTGGTTAAGGGAGGAGCAGTCTCATCCACTGCACCACATCCTTTGGTGGTGCCAATGAAATTTAACCTACTATAGAAGGTTACATATCTTATTTTTCATGAGACAGTCACACCTCTCAATAACAACACCTCACTATAGCATTCAAAAAAATTCGGAACAAACGCGGTTGTTTAGCTTCTGGAATTTCCTTAGCTCTGCCAAAACTATGATGCACAATGCATTCATGAAACCTCTAGGCTAGCATTAAATGCATCAGTCCCTTCTTTTATTCCTTGTATCAGCAAGACATATCCAAACAATGACGTAGAAAATGATTCCGTAAATGATGAAGATGCTTTTAATGATGACAAAGATGATTATGGCTATTTAGAAAGAAGATTAGAGGACAACAAAAAGAAAAAAGATGTGCAAGGATTTGAATTTGGATTCATTCATGGACAAGCAAAAGGAATCATTCGAACTTGCATTTCATATTTTCAAGTTTGGATTCAGACATTTGATGTAAAGATAATCAAGGGCATGCCTATTTCTCCAAAGTCTGCTCTACAGGGTGCTGAGCTACTCTCCTACTGTGATTTTGCATTTTTTGTTTTGTTTTTAGTTTAGTGGTAGTGAATGTTAAGCAACTAAAGTCCAACATATCCACAAGATGAGTGTTGCACATATGAGAATGCTAAAATGGATGTGCGGTCATACAAGATTATATAGGATTAAAAGTGACCACATTCGCCACAAGGTACTAGTAGTGAGCATTGAGGATAAAATGCGAGAAGATATTGTCGACAAATATAAGTAATTATATCAACTGCGTTATATAGTATCATGGTGTATTTAACAAAGTAAAAACACGAAAAACATGAGGTTGCTTTAATGAGAAAACTTACCATGAAATTTCCAGATTGGTTTTTCTCCATTAGTAACAATCTCAAACATTATACGATCTCCCACCTCTAAGTCATTTGCAACACGAAATTCACCCCATCTACCTCCAATATAGACTCGAGAACAGGAAGTATACAGCCTTAAATTCCATGACCTTTGTGTTTCATCTCTAATAATCAAACCACAATTCTTGTTGGTGAGACCATTTTCCGCTGCAAATCGAGTAGGAATGCACTGAAATTGTTTGTAGTGATTTCCACATTTCATCAAACATTTCATATGTATCATATTTCATTATAAATACCTCCAATTCAAAAAGAGAGAAAACAAAAGGATTCTTCAAGCGTTAGGGTAAATGAGTTTGGAGACCTACAAAGTAACCATTTAACAAGCCATAAGGTTTATAACAGATTTGCACATATCATCAAACTTATCATATGCTTCATATTTTCGCGGTAATTGATTTTAGTTAACAAAGAGCGGAAAAATGGTACATATATCTTGAAGGGTTTGGGGGGAAATGAATTTTGAGACTTACCAAGTAACCTTTAAGCCAAGAGGCTCTAACAATGCATGAAAAATGAGATTGACCAAAAGGGTTGTGAGTAGCAGCTTCTGCATTTGGTTTGTCCGTTACATTGTAAATTGTAAGAAAATCCATATTAAAAATTAAATAAGTCAAAAAGATTAAAGTAGAAGTAATGTCTAAACATCCACCCCATCTTTTGGCTAAAGTTTCTAAACAAATTGAAATTTATGTCAAGATAAAGGGAATCAACTTGCAAATTCATCAAGTATATAAAAATGGACTCTAAACATCTTACCTTTGAATTCAACATTATTGGCTTCTTCTTCGTCCAGCAGATACTCTGTCACGGTGACTCGAATCAAAGATGGTAACCTCAAACTCCATGTTCCCTTCATGTCTGAACACCAATATATCTCCCAATTGCAGATCATGCTCCTCCGCAAACTTTCCCCAACCCTCTTCCAATCGATGGTCGTTCACCTTCACCAGCCACTTCTTACCAGTTACCACCCTTTCTTAGTATTGCATATTCATTCTTATATCCCTTCAGATACCTCAAGAAACCTACAGGAATTTTCTGCAGTACAACAAAAACTTGTCCCAAATCATTATGCTGTTTTGTTTAGGCCCTGAAACTCTACCATATTCCCTACCTTTTTTTAAGCAGGCAAAAGTTGAATTATCGTTAATCACGATGCAATTGCAGTGCAAAAAAGGGGGCTTCTATAGTTTCCTTTCACTCCTAATAAATTCAAGGAGCTTACAAAATCTAAAAGCATAACTGCATTATTCACATTAAAATGGTTACACCAAGCAAAAAGGTTCAATAAACATCTAGTCTTCAGCACATGAATTGGAGTTGAGACTCCATCAAAACACCTCTGATTCCTCTCCTTCCAACCAAATAACACAAAATGGGACCATTTTCCAAGTCTTTATGATAGATTTCCCAACTTTCCACATTTCACAGCTAACAAATGCCTCTTCAGAGTTCAGACAGCCGGGCAATAACCATTTCACTACAAAAAAGCACAAAAACATGTCCCAAGCCTTCATCTTTATAGGACCAGGGGCGGATGTACACCATAGCTACAGGTTCAGCCGAACCCAATAGCTTTTGCTCAGACCATGTATATGTATTAAAGAAATTCCATGCTTTCTTGTTGGATTTTAAAAATGTCCTTCATGCATTTCTCCAACCTATTAAATATGTACAAATATTAAATTCCGAACCCAATAACTCAAATGGTTAGTAGATTTAGTGGCACCTCGAAACCATAAAGTACAAATCTTGGATCCCCTCTATATAGGACGGTGTGCGGATGTACAACATAGTTACGGATTCAACCGAACCCAATAGGTTTGGCTCAAACCCTTATACGTGTTAAGGAATCAATTAAATATGTACAAATATTAAATTTTGAACCCAATAACTCAAATGGTCAGTGGGTTTAGTGGCACCCCGAACCCATAACGTTTAAGTCTCGGATCCCCTCTATACAGGACAATGCAAAAACAAATAGTCTATATTCTCATTCTCTGTTAATATAAATAACATTTGTTGCAGAATGCCTGCTATACCACTGTTTCTTAACTTCTCTTGAGTTAAACATGCCCCCAACACTGTCAACCATACAAAACATGCCAGTATTGTGGGAGATTTTGTCTTCTAAATCAATTTCCAAGGCTAATCATCAATGACGCCCCTGCTCTACTTAATTTACCACAATATTCCGTCAATGTAAAACTTTCTTTCTCTTTGTCTACCCCAATGTATGGCTGTCCAACAGGACGGGCCGTCCCGTCCCGGTTCCGTCCCGTCCCACTTCATTCTAAACGGGATGGGCCCATGTTAAACGGGACACTGGATGGGACGAGATGGCCATTTCGTCCCGTTTGTCCCGTCCCGCCTGTCCCGCGTCTTTTTTTTTTTTTGAATTCTAGCCGTTGGGCAACGGCTTCAATTGCAAAAATAGTCGTTTCCAACGGCCAAAAACGGCTATAATTGGCCTCCATCCCCCCAAACTTTTAATATAACCCCTAAGTTTATTAAATTACACTTTGGTCCTATTTTCTACTATAAATACCCCCTCCTTCTTCATTTTTTCCCACAAAAATCAATCATTCTCTCTCAAATATCTTACATTCTATCTATATTATTCTCTCAATTTTCTCACTATCAAGTGATAACTTTCAAGTATTTGGGCAAATTTTTGGAGCAACTTTCAAGCTTCAAATTAATTCGTCAAGTATGTGGAGCAATATTTTGGGCAATTTCTTCAAGTTTCAATATTTAATCACGGTGCACTCGTTCCATCTCCTAATTTTAATATACAATTTTTGCGTATCATTTTAGTGCTTAATTTTTGTGTTTACTTTACGTGTTCTATTTTCATATTTCATTTGTGTGTTTAATTTCTGTGTTAACTTTTTAAATTTAATTTCGTATTTAAATTATGGCACCTAAAAATGTATTTGGTTTATTTAAAAAAAGTAGTTAAAAAATAGTAAAGGTGAAAGTAATTGTAATCCTAGTCCTAATCCTAACCCTTCTCCTAGAATTAGAAAACATATAGATGAAATGACTCATATTGATGAAACTTCATTTTCCCAACCCCCGCATGTTATAATATTGATTTCGGAGAACAACTAGATCATGAAACTTTACAAAGACAATTTGGCAATGATATTTTTTTGAGGACGAAAAAAATGAGGATGAAGAAAATGAGGAAGAAGAATTAGATGAAACACCCACTAGTCCTGCAACACAAGCTCCAACTCAGAGTCAATCTCGGCCTGGAGCTTTACCCCCTGTACCTCCTTTAAGGGATAAGCCTAAGGTTGAACGTCCCAAAACATCACTTGTATGAAAATTTTTTAAACATGATAAAGTCAATAATCGTGCTATATGTGAAAAATGTAAGCAACAATTTGCACACACAAAAAGTGGTGGGACGGGGGGTTTAACCAGACACTTACTTAAGGAGCACAAATCTTTATGGATACAAGCAAACATAGAAGCCGGAAAAATTATGGATCCTAACACCGGTACTGGTACTCCTAGTGGATCTGGCGGGGGTTCTAATTTTTTACAACAGCAGCTTGACCCCTACTTCTGGTACTGTTTTACGCCCCTATAACAAAGATAGAGATCGTGAGAACTTAGCAAAAATGGTGGTTGTCTGTGACTTACCTTTTACTTTTCCTTCTCACCCTGCTTTTGTGTATTATATACAAGAAACTTATAATCCTGCTTTTCAAAGTTTTCCTAAGACCACGGTTAGAAATGATGTTTTTAAATTTCAAACCGAATATCTTCAGTATATTCGTTGTGTATTTTTCACTTAGATTGTAAAGTGTCTATCACATTTGATATAGGTCGTAGTCCTAATGGTTGTGATTATTTAACTGTTACATGTCATTGGGTTGATCATCGCTGAAATTATGCAAAAACGTATTATTGGTTATAAATTTGTTGATTCAAAACACACTGGAGCATATATTGCAACTACTGTTCTACAAAAACTTGATTTTTATGGACTCATTGATAAAGTTTTAACTACCACCTTAGATAATGCTTCTGCTAACACAACCGCAGCAACTAGCTTAAAAACTAGACTTTGTCCAATTAATCCAGCAATTTTTCATGTTAGATGTGCATGCCATATTTTTAACTTGGCTGTAAAAGATGGTATTAATTTATTTTCTGATGCTTGTAGTAAAATACAACATGCTTGCGGCAATATTTTTCATGCTAATAAAGCGAGTAGACTTCGTGAATTTGCTCAACAATGTGCTAGTGCTAACCTTCCATTTAGAAAAGTTCCAAAAAATGTTTGTACTAAGCGGAATTCTACTTATGAAATGCTTAAAGTTGCTTATGATTATCGGGTGCCTATACAAAAGGTATTTAATATGCATAATGGTATCCCCACCGATCAAATTGTTGATTCTGAATGGGATGAGATCAAAGAGCTTACTAAATTTTTAGAAAAGTTTTATTATGCAACAAAACAATTTTCTGGTATATGTTACCCTACTGCTACACAAATATTAAGGTATATTTTGTGGAATTTTTGTTGTATTTGGTAAGTATAAAACAAACCCAACTTATGCACCGACCATTAATGAAATGATTTTAAAATTTAAAAAGTATTTTTCCCTATTCTCCAAGTTTATTTAATTTCTACTCTACTTAACCCATCTTTAAAACTAAGAGGTGCAAAGGGACTTGTTCGTAAAATTTATGAGAATTTAGCAATTCAAGAAAATGAACAACCATCTCTCGAAGACTGCCAAGCTAGCATATATTCTTATGCTAGATCAATGTTTGATAAATATAAATCTATGAAAACAACATGTGGTGAAACTGCTCCTTCTACTTCTAAGTCTAGAGCAGAAGTTCTATGGGAAGATATGGATGATATAACAGGTTTTGATTCCTCTATTGGAAAGTATTAAAGACGAAGAAGGCAACGAACAACTTTTGGCATGGTGGAGGAAGCGTGGCAAGGCTTTTCCAACACTTTCAATAATGGCCCGAGATATTCTGGCTATTCAAGCATCATCAGTAGCATCGGAGAGTGCTTTTAGTGCGGCAAGATTTCAAATTGGAGATCAAAGACATTCATTAGCGGAGGACAATCTAGAGATTCCGTATTATTCAGAGGTTGGATTAATTCAGAAAGAAGAAATCTTGGTTTTGAGAAATTAACCACTAGGGAAGAAGAAGAATACAATGAGATACTTAGCATTGAGAGCGATGACGGCATGGAGCTCATGGAACATCAATCAACATTGCAAATTCCAGAACAATGTCCGAGAGAAATTATAGATAAGTTACAAAGAAGCTATATAGGAGCTTACAAATATTAGTATGATAATTTGTAATTGGCTACTAAGAGGCCTAGTTCAAACAGAACCATTCGTAGAAGGTGGCTGCATAAATTAGGTGCTCTTCAAAAGAATTATATTTGTATGTGAGATGTGAAAGTTCTATTAATAAAATAAAAGGCTCTAAGCGTTGAATTTTTTTTATGAATTGTCTTAGTTACTTAATAGTTTGAAATTATATTAAATAAATTATAACTCTATTATAATTACTACAATATTTCATTACAAGTCTTTATTTTAATATTTTATAATTCCTTACTTAGTTTCCTAATTTCCGTTTTAACATTTAAGTTTATTAAATAAGTCAAAAAACTAGCCGTTGCAAACTTTAAAAACTTAGTCATTGTCAAAAAACTAGACGTTGCCAAACTTAATGCTTAAATAATTTTTTTTTAAACGACACTTAAGGCCCGCGAACCCCCGTTCCGTCCCGTCCCATCCCGTTTGTTAGCGGGAGGGGATGGGCCTACCGTTTCGTCCCATTTCGTCCCGTCCCGCCACCGTCCCGGTTAAATGTCGTCCCGTCCCGTTAATTTTGTCCCGTCCCGTCCCGTTGGACAGCCATACCCCAATGTAGGTAGTCCCTTCTCCTACTCCTTTTTTTTTCTTGATAATCATGGTATAATAACCAACTTACGCACACCTTTATTAATTCTACGGGATACCTGCTACCTCCTACTAGTACAGGTATAGGGTAACTCTATCCACAACGGCTAGGAAATCAGCTAGTATTTTGCCTCCATTGAGATTTGAACCTGAGTGTTCTCAACCGACTTCATTGACCACTACGTCACACACTTGTGTGCTAGTACCTCTTATATCATTAGGGGTTGTTTGGTATATCGGATAAAGATAATAATCACGGGATAAAGTTCGGTATTAATATTATCCTATGTTTGGTTTGGGGTATTAGCTAATCCGAGAATAACTTTTATATTAAAATGGTGGGATTACGGATAACTAATCTCATAGTGGGATATCCCACCGTTGTACCAAACGACCCCTTGATATCCCACCATTCAACCTTCCATTTCATACATAATACATAAAGTAGAGGAAAGGAAAGATGAAATAATTACTAAAGGGATTAACTCACCAGACCCTGCTTGAAACCTGGTTGAATGGGTTTGAAAAAATGAGGCTTCACTGGAGTGATTTTCATAGCCAGCGGTCAAAAATTGCAGTTAATGTCGACAAAGTATCTTTTTTCTACTTTGTGATTGATATAATTGAAAGATTGAAACTAAATTCAGTTGAGGGGATATAATTATTTTTTGGTAAGTGAAACTTGAAAGGGAATGGCAGCTTTTCAGTGGACTGTGACGAAATTGTGCAGCTATGTCCTAATGTTCATTTGGAGAAATGCAAAGACTGAACAGAGACATCAGCTTTAATATTGCGGGAAAAGTGGCAAGGGTTAACCCAGAAGAGAATGAGAAAGTAAAACTGATGGGAAATTGGTAAGGGAGGGG
>NC_031998.1:13925191-13934437 GCF_001879085.1 Nicotiana attenuata
GGTGGGGGTGGGTGGGAGGGACAGTATTGGAAATTGATGATGCACTTAGCTTCTTTTATTTTCTTTTTTTTCTTTTCTATCTTAACAGCTTGTTTGGATTGTTGTTACTCATTGTATTGTATCGTATTGTTACTTTAAATACGATGTTTGTTTTGATTGTTACTTAAATTTTATTGTATCGTATCGTTAGATCCGTCGTTACATAACGATGAAATGTGTCACTTTATGTAACGATCGATTTGGTGTGGTCGCGTCGTTACCTTGTCTTTTTCTCTCAATCTCACCCTTCATTATTATTAAATAATTTTATTTTATCATTACCCTACCTTTTTATATAATATTTTTATCCTGTATCATAATTTTTCTTTATAATATTGCAAGTTTATTCTTCATATTGTTGGTGCGTTATATCATTAAACGATGGCAAACGACACAATCTATCCAAATATTATATTTATCATACAATACAGTACAATACAATACAATACGATACGATACATTATGAAACGATATGTAACAACTATCCTTTCTATCTTAAATTAGTGTTATGTGTCCATGGCCATGTTCTTGTTTTCTTTTAATTCAACAACGTAATAAGAAAGGGCAAAATGGTTAAATAGTAGTAGTTTTTATAGTAACTAGTTTTAGTGTACGTGCGTTGCACATGTGCATCACGTTAATCAATATAAAATGTATACAAATTATTAAACAATTGCAACGGAGGTAAAACTAAACGCAATATATGTTTAAATGGTGAAAAAAATATTAGTACATTGATATAATATATAGCTGAATTCAACATTTTCGGAATGACTATAGTTGTAATTAGTTCTATAGTAATTATATTTATAAATATTTTATTATATATATAAGATACAAATATGCTATGTTGTTGTATCTCATCCAGCATGGTCTCTTTGTAAACTCTACGTTTATAATGTCGTTATACTAAAAAAAAATTCTTCATTCAAAGTTAATCAAAATTATAGCCAAATGAACCCCTTCTTGTGTAAAAAAGTTGCCTAGATTCTTATTGATTTAAGTCCAAATTTTCTTCTTTGCACGTTCATCCAATACCAAATAAAAGTCAATACTATCCTAAACTCACTTCGAATGTACTCTGCTAATAACAGTTTTGAAATTTCAGAATTCACAATGTTGAGGTCAATTTTTCAAAATTATCGGGGGAAAATGACAAATTTATAGTTATTTCAAGGGTTCCGAATACATTAGTTTAATTTAAGTTTAAAAAATTAACTGTAGTTGCGAATTCACATAGTATGACTGTAGCTTAATTTACTTCTAAACTAATACCAAATTAGTTCAGACTTCTAGAAATTTAAAGTTAAGATTAAATCAAAACTCTTAAAATTTAACATGAAAAAAAAAACATACATTGCTGATGGATGTTCCATATTTTTAGGTAATTATTGGTAATTTGGAGAAAACAAATACTATTATATACCTTAGAGGCTAAGAATTTAAAAAACTTTAATGTCACTTACTAAACTCCAAAAGGATATTTATAAAAACTGGTCAAAAATAAGGAAAAAGATTAATAAGGTAAATTTTAATTGAATTTGAAGACCTAAATATTAGGATATTCTTAAATAAAATTTTAGTTGATTTTGAAGTCCTATATATTAGAAAAATAATTAAATGACTATTTTATCTGGTGTGAAATTAACTTTTAAAGGGTAAAAAAAGGCGACGATATTTCGATTAGGGCTTCGTGCTTATATATATATATATATATATATATATATATATATATATATATATATATATATATATATATATATAAATTTAGGCTTGTATAATTTTTTATAAATAAATATGATATTAAATAATTATTTTGGGTGCTTTGAACATGGATTAATTACTTTATATAATTAAATAAGAATACTTAAAATACATATTTGATTATTCTGCATTGAAATAATTTTAATTAGACGTTATTGTATTAAATAATTTTAATTTGATGGATATGATTTTATGTCACCATTTTTTAATTTTTAATTATAAATTAATTGAAGTCACCATCGTTCTCATCTTGATTTTATACGTATTGCAAAAAGGATGTATTGTCAATTAGTACAATTTACCTAAGGTAAAATATTTACTGATTTTAAATTCCTTAATATTAGTACTTCATACCTATTTTAATAAGGAAAAATTTAATATACAAAATTTTAATTNGATCAAAAAAGTTGACCAAAAACGCCCTCGGGCCCATGTGCTCGGAATCCGAAATTTTTTGGTAGATAAAGATTACCCATAGCCTCACGAACTCAAATATATGATTTTCTTCTAAATTCCATACCCAAAATACGTGGTCAAAATCCAAGAATACTAGTTTTCTTAGGTTTTCCCTCAAACCTCAAGTTTTCTACAATTTTCCAAGTCTAAATCCATATATAAACCTTGTATATACTCAAAACTAGTAGATATCACTTACCTCATGCTTGGTGATGAAAATGGCACTCCAAAGTTGCTCCAAAATCTAGGTGATAGTGAACAGCTGTAGCTAAACCTTAGTTCTCTGTGGGATTCGACTCCGGACTTGTAAACCGGATTATATTTGCAACGACTGCATTGTCCTTTTTATAAGGCATAGTTGGGCGTGATCAAATTTTGGCGCCGTTGCCGGGGAACTAACGGTGTAGTTGTAGCTGTATATATTGCTAGGGTTCAAGTTTGAGCTTTTATTTTATTGCTAGGGTTCAAGTTTGAGCTTTTATTTTATTTTGTTTTTTTATATTTTTTTTATATCGGTTGATTTGAGAAACATGGCATCTTGGAATTATAGAAATTTAGGTGTAGATAATTCTACTATTGATCTCCATACATATTCTGAAGAAAACCACCCGTGGCAAAATTTTCAAAACGTTCCTAAGAGCGAGTTATGTGCACCAACTCAATCTTTTTTGTGGAATGTGTGTGATGNTGGATTATAACCTAAAATATATATATATATGAATACTTAACGAAACTTTTGCCTAAAATATTTATAGAAATATAATTGGTTAATGTTTTTTTTTAAAATAGACTCCTATAGCTAAAAGGATTCCAAAGTGCTCATACGTTTCCTAATATGACTTTAGGAATTTAAAGTGTCTCATCCAAAGATTTTTACATGTTAATGAAGCGTACAATTTTTTTTACAGATATGTTGTATTACATGGCTCAAATAAGGAAGGATTTGGTACACAATCGAAGTCCTAAATTTTAGGGAATGAATTAAATAACTATTTCTAAATATTAGAAAAATAATAAAATTACTTTTTTGTCCAGTGTAAACTTAATTTTTTAAGGGTAATAAAGGCGAACGACATTTCGCTAAGGGCATTCGTACTTTTAATATAGTATAGATGATAAATAAATTAAAAAAATCATATTAATAAATCAAAATAAGCAAAGTAAATATTAATGGTTGTTACCATTAATATTTAATTCTAACTAAACAATATGATTTCAGTTCTTAGTCCACACAAATTTATATAACCTCTTTTTCAATGTATATTAACTAACTAGTAAATCTGCTCGCGCTTTGCACGATCGTAAAGAAATCGAGTTTATGAAACTTATTTCTTTCTAATTTAGTTTAGATGAGAATGAATAAAAAATAATCTTGTAAGCATGCATCTCTGTATATTGATTAACTTACTTATAGTCTGTTTGGCGAAGTTTATCCAAGGTCAAAAGCATTTTTTTGTCAAAGTTGAAGTGATTGACCAAGCTTTTAGAAGAAAAGAAAAGTGCTTTTGAATAGAAGCGGGAGGAGTTTTCGAGAAGCAGAAAAAAATAGTTTCTCCCCAAATACACTTTTTTGAAAAGCACTTTTGAGAAAAATACACTTAGAAACACTTTCTAAAAGCTTGGCCAAACACTAATTTCTGCTTCGAAGTATTTTTTAATTTAATTAGCCCAACACAAAATTGGCAGTCACGGACGAGGAGGAGAAGAGGATGTGTAGGGAGTGTTACAAGAAGGCAAGGAAAGAGGCAAAATTGGCAGTCACGGCGGCTAAGACTGCAGCTTTTGAGCGATTGTACGAGGATCTTTGGGAAAAAGGAGGCGACCAGAAGCTATTTAGGTTAGCCAAGATTATGGAGAGGAAGGCTCGGGACCTGGACCAAGTACGGTGTATCAAGGACGAAGATGGTAAGGTTCTGGTGGAAGAGACGTGTATCAGGCGTAGAAGGCAGGAGTACTTTCATAGGCCCTTGAACGAGGAAGGGGACAGGAACATTGTGCTAGGTGAGTTGGAGAATTCAGGGGGTCAGAGGGATTTTGGGTTTTATAGGCGTATTAGGAGCGTAGAGGTTGAGGGGGAGATGCGGAAGATGGGCAGGGGTAACGCTGCTGGGCCAGATGAGATCCCAGTGGAATTTTAAAAGGTAGTGGATCAGGCAGGCTTGGAGTGGCTTACTGGTTTGTTTAATGTCATTTTCAGGATGAAGAAGATTCCCGAAGAATGGCGGCGGAGTTTGATGATCCTGTTGTATAAAAACAAAGGTGATATCCAGAACTGTAACAACTATAGGGGTATCAAGTTGCTGAGTCATATTATGGCAGTTCGGATTTATGTCGGGATAGTCAACTACAGAAGCTATTTACCTTGTGAGAAGATTGGTGGAGCAGTATAGGGGGAGGAAGAAGGACTTGCTTTTGGTATTCATAGACCTAGAGAAGGCCTATGATAAAGTCCCGCGAGAGGTCCTATGGAGATATATGTAGGCTAGCGGTGTTACGGTGGCGTACATTAGGGCGGTTAAGGACATGTACGAGGGATCAAAGACTCAGGCGAGGACTGCAGGAGGAGACTCAGATCATTTCTCAGTGGAGATGGGGTTACATCAGGGATCGGCTCTTAGCCCGTTTTTGTTTGCCTTAGCGTTAGATGTGCTGACGCGTAACATGAGGTGCCATGGTGTATGCTATTTGCTGATGACATAGTCCGAGACGCGAGGCGAAGTTAATGCTAAGTTGGAAGTTTGGAGATAAATGCTGGAGTTTAAAGGTTTCAAATTGAGTAGGTAAAAAGCTGAGTACTTGGAGTGCAAGTTTAGTTAGGGGATGCATGAAGAAGAAGTGAAAGTGAGGATTGGCACTCAGGTCATCCCTAAAAGAGATAGTTTCAAGTATCTTGGATATATTATTCAAGGCAATGGGGAGATTGACAAGGATGTTACTCATCGTATTGGAGCGAGGTGGATGAGATGGAGGCTCGCCTCGGGGGTTTTGTGTGATAAGAATGTGCCTCCTGGACTTAAGGGCAAGTTCTATAAAGTGGTGGTTAGACCGACTATGTTGTATGGAGCTGAGTGTTGGCCCGTCAAGAAGTCCCATGTCCAAAAGATAAAAGTAGTTGAAATGAGAATGTTGAGATGGATGTGTGGGCATACTAGGAAAAAACGGGATTAGGAATGAAGTTATTAGGGACAAGGTAGGAGTGGCATCTATGGAAGACAAGTTGCAGGAATCGAGGCTGAGATTGTTCGGGCATGTGAAGAGGAGAGAAATAGATGCTTCGGTGAGGAGGTGTGAGAGGTTGTCCATGGCGGGTCTGAGGACGGGAAGGGGTAGGCCTAAGAAATATTGGGGAGAGAGTATTAGGCAGGACATGTCATTGCTTCAGCTTACCGAGGACATGACGCATGATAGGAAGGTGTGGAAGTCGAAGATTAGGGTTGTATGTTGACAGATAGTAGTGTGTTCCTCCTAGGCCATTCAGTAGTACTAGGACTATTTTTGTAATTTTCTATTTATGGTTCTTATTATGCATGTTGTGGCATTTACGCCCGCTACCATCTTACATTGTTGCTAATATGCTTTGCTACTTGGCTGCTTTATCTTCATTGTTCCTTGAGCCGAGGATCTATCGGAAACAATCTCTCTATCTCTATGAGGTAGGAGTGAAGTTTGCGTACACACTGTCCTCCCCAGACCCCATTTATGGGATCGAAATGGATTTGTTATTGTTGTTGTAGCCAAACACAAACTACTTTTCTAAGAAATACTTTTCAAAATAAGCTAATTGTAGAAGATTGGCCAAATAGGCTATTAAGAGGGCAGAGGCCAAAAGGTAGCACATCTCCTTTAATAATTTGACATTAAATAGAAAAAATTAAAAAAACATGAATAGATCGATCTCCATGTATAGATAGCTTCAAGAAGCTGTAGCAAAGGATAGAGCAAACATAAGAAAATATAACATAGTATAAAAGTACTGCCTTAACACTAGTGCAGTGTTTGGTTAATTTTCTTTTCCGCATAAACCTTAACATAATTTATTACTACTATAATATTTGGTTCAAATTTTCTGTTTTGTGTAATTAATATGCGCATTAGTTATGCAAAAAGTTATGTACTATTATTTTGTATGGAATTCTTTTTAAATAAGTAGTAATACAAGAATTAAAATAACTAAATGACAAAAATAACCCGTCCTTGTAGTTATATTTTTTTTGGTTTAGCAATAAATATATATTAAAAATATATCGCATAATAAATTGTAATACAACAAACTAAATATTCAAGAACAAATAATCTTTACATTACAATTCATATATTATAGTTTTGAATTACTAATCCTTATATCCTTAACACCTGCATAACTTGCTTCTAAACAAACATCACATTAGTAGTTATTTCTGGGAAAAGAATTCACAGTGAGCTAGGCGAAAAAGATCGATTAATAAGAAAAAAACTTGAGGACTTTTATTCCATTTTTTTTTTGAAAAACTTGAGGACTTCAAACCAATTTACATCAAAATGATCCATCATATGCTTCAAAGTGTATGTACATACATATTTCCTTAAGGCACGCAGGCATACTTTGGCTTTGGTTCCCTTCTTACACTTTTGGAAATATTCTATCCTGGAGACACAACTTGTCAACCTCGCCAACAAAGAAAAGGAATTAGAAGAAAAAGGGCAAAATACATAGGGTACCACCTCAATTATGTACCAAATCCCCGTTACATAATTTTTGGGAACGAAAATAACCTTACACACTCAATCTTTTCATAGTGTGTATAATACACATCACTTTTATAATTAAGCATCTCAGAAAAAGTGAGGCATGTGACGCACCAATAATATAGTGCCACATGTCATTATGTTTTAATAAAATACAATAATATCAAACTACAAGTATACCCCTTAATTGTTCTCCCTTCGATCTCTTTCTCTTCTCACCTTATTTCAATTGACGCCCACCACCATAAAACAACCCGCAATTATCACCTTTGGATTACAAAACCAAAATTAGGAATCCTAGTACATTAGTCACAAGTTTACAAGTCCTGATTCAAACTAACACAAGAAATAAAATGCAAAACTCCAAACTCCATTAAGGTTGGTTATGGCCAGATCCATGGCGTCTCCGTTCGCCGTCATCTTCTCCGATAAAAAAAAAAAATCTTGGTGTTGTCGCAGTTGATTATGGCCAAAATCCATGGTATTATTCAATGGAAATAAGCAACCAAACCCAGTGATGAAAGCGCAAGCAAACAAAGAACAACTTTACAAAATTGGTCTGTAAGTAACAAATTAAGAGTCAGTCAAATCTCGACTTCTTTTGGCTCATCTCTGATATCCCTCAACCACCAATACTCTACTACATTAAATCTGTATTCCTAAATTGTTACTACTAATTATAATTCAAACCCAGATCTGTAGAATTCTCTTAGAGATTGTCATGAATTAAGCTTAGTAGTAGAGGTCCATAAGTCTTACTATGTTCAGTTTAGTCCCTATCTTTATTTTCTTGTTTTTACAATTAAGTCCCATTAAATCCCTTCTAGTAGGGACACGTGGTAGTCAGTGGTGTAATAGGTTGTTACATTAGAATCCAATGCTAGATTCCTATTTAGCTGGCATATGTACGCATTTTATGATATCAGAAATATTATCCAACTTCCTCTCTATCTTCTTCTTCTTTCCCTCTCCTTCCCTATTTTGCTTCTTCACGACTGAGCTTGTTTATAGCTCAGCTTGTGACATTGGTATTAGAGCCATCCGATTCTCGTGGATAACAATGGCTGACGCTGACAAATTTAAGGGCCTCGAAAAAGGTATGAAAAAACTCGAAACCCAGCTGGATTCCATGGCTACGGAGAATGCGAGGCGTTTTGAATCACTGGAATCTAGTCAAAATCAATTTTCCTCTCAGCTACGGGAAACACAAAAGACAAATCGGCGGCTGGAACTAATTATTTCTCAGCTCGATGCCTTGAAGAGAGCAGAAACTGTCGCTTCTCCTAGATCTATGGCGTCTTCAGCTCAAGGACCACTGATAATACGAGAATCTGGGCAAACTTCGAATACTCCAGCTCAGGTAACCCCGATTTCAACTCCAACTAGCTATCCTGTAGGCAGGGGTTTCACATTTCCTCCATTAAGGGCCACGCTAAACTCATCGCAAACACCTTCAACCATTTTCACATCCTTATCATTTCCAATCCCAACCCCCACTACAAACACTGTTCCATTGACCACTACAAATGTACCAGCAACTAACCCTCATTTACTCCCTTTACCAACCACTGCACCAGCCATAAACCCAGACCCTCAGTCACAACCCTTTAAAGCAAAAATAAATTTTTCGGAGTTCAATGGTGTTAACCCCAGGGGATGGATTCGTAAATGTGAGCAGTTTTTTACAATTTATCAG
Organism: Nicotiana attenuata; assembly: GCF_001879085.1. Taxonomy (NCBI): domain Eukaryota; kingdom Viridiplantae; phylum Streptophyta; class Magnoliopsida; order Solanales; family Solanaceae; genus Nicotiana; species Nicotiana attenuata. Next base: position 13,933,872 of record NC_031998.1, read on the forward strand.
ATCCCTGAACAAAGCAAAATGAGCTATGTGGCTGTGCACGTGAAAGACAAGGCAGATATATGGTTTGATAGACATATCCTGGAGAAGAAGGGGACTAACTGGCCCTTGTTTTGCGCAGAAATTTGTAGGAGGTTTGAGAGTGTGAGACCCATTGATATTGTGGACGAATTTAACAATCTGAAACAAACTGGTAGTGTGGAAAGCTATCAGGAGAAGTTCGAGGAGCTGAAATCATACATGTTGTTGGTAAATCCCCTATTGAATGACATTTATTTTATTTCGAACTATATCAGTGGCTTTAAACCCGAATTAAAACCCCCTAGTAGGACTAGCAAATCCCATTTTTGTGACGACCCGACCCGTCGTCACGTGAGTTACCGCTTCGTTTTCCCCATTTTCAGCTTCTTTATGCTTCATTATCCGTATCTTATGTGATCGAGCCGGTTTGGAGAGGTTTTGGTAGGAAATGAGACACTTAGTCTCTTTAAGGAAGGTTTGGTTTGGAAAAAGTCAACCGGATGTTGACTTATGAGTTAGAGGGCTCGGATGTGATTTCCGGTGATTCG
>NC_031998.1:13934910-13951735 GCF_001879085.1 Nicotiana attenuata
AGATTTTCCATCTGAAGTGTTGCAGAGATTTGGTCATCGCGATCGCGAGGGGGGTGTCACGATCGCGTAGAGGAAAATTGGGAGGCTGGAACTTTGTTCATCGCGTTCGACTCAGTGGTTCGCGATCGCGAAGGTCTGGGAGCTAGTGCATCGCGTTCGCGGAAGGATAATCGCGTCCGCGTAGAAGGATTTGGAGTCCCATAATATTTGTTCTCCGCGTTCGCGGCACAAGGCTCGCGTTCGCGTAGTAATATCAGCTAAAGCATCGCGATCGCGGATGAGGCTTCGCGTTCGCGAAGGGTAAAATGGGCCAATGGGATTTTTGTGCATCGCGAACGCGAGAAGGCCCTCGCGTTCGCATAGAGTAAAAAGTCACCTGGGCAGAATAGATTTAAGTTATTTTGTTCCGCGAGCTAGGTTATTTTTCCACCATTTTTGAGCATCCTTGAGAGCTTTTGGACGGGAATTGAAGGGGATTTCGACTGGGATTGATTGGAGGTGAGTTTTATGAACTAAAGACATGATTTAATTGTAGAATCAATCTAGAAATTCATGAAAACTTATCAAACAGGAGGAAGAACTAGGGCTTGAGTTTTGAAATTTCAAATTGGGTTTTGATGGGTCATTTTGAGCTCGGATTTGGGAGTTCTAGGTATGTATAGTGGCGAGATAAGGAATCCGTTGATGTAAAAAATTTTGAAATTCGAGAAGTGGGCCCGGGGCTCGGGTTTTGCAAATTTCGTGATTTTCGATGTTTTACGATTCTTTCTGATTGGGTTATATTCCCTTAGCCTATTGTGACGTATTCGTTGCGGTTTTGGTCAGATTCGACGCGCGAGGAGGCCAATTTGCGAGGCAAGGGCATAGCGAGCTAGGATTTTGGCCGGCTTGAGGTGAGTAATGATAGTAAATGATATCCTGAGGGTTTGAAACCCCGGATTTGCACAACGTAGTGCTATATTGAGGTGAAACACGCGCTTAACGACGAGCGCGGGGTTGTTTACTACTGGGGATTGTGACTTGGTCCACCCTGATTGATATTTTTACCGCGTATTTGACTAAGATGTGTTTGTTATCAACATGATTTGGGCTTATTGCCATATTTTTGAGCTTCATGTCGACTACTTGAATCCTTCGTGGCTTTTGTCACCGTTTCCTCACTATTTTGATATATTACTTGAGCTCAGTCCTGTTGATTAATACTGTTTTACAAACTCAGCCACTTTTAGTTGAATTTTTGAGATTTAAATGATATTTCCAATGTTGTTTGGGCTGAGCACTACTATTTTACTGATGCCGAGAGGCTTGTGATGATTTCTGGACTGAGTGAGGCCGAGGGCCATATGTGAGGATATGCTGAGCGATATGAGGCTGAGGGCCTGAGATACATTTATATGCCACGAGGTGGCTTGAGTGACGTGAGGAGGCTTTCAGGCCTTATGAGTGATGTGAGAAGGCTTTCAGGCCTTATGTTGATATAGTGCTTGGGCCGTAAGGGGCCCCTCCGGAGTCTGCACACCCACAGTGAGCGCGGGTACCCATATGATCTGAGAGTGAGCCCGAGGGGCTGATATTTGCCGAGTGACTGAGAGTGAGCCCGAGGGGCTGATGCTATGCTGAGTGACTGATACTGAGCCCGAGGGGCTGTCACTGTTCTGAGCGATTGATACTGGGCCCGAGGGGCAGATTCCACTATTTACTTGTTGTTTTACCTGATTTACCTGTTTTTAAAAGGAGATTTCATTTGATTCTTTATTGTTTTACTGCTTTAAGTGATTTACTGCCTGATATAGAATTGCCTTGTGCACTTATGTGTTTTCATGCCTTCGGTTATTATTTATTATTATTACTACTCACTGGGTCAGAGTACTCACATTACTCCCTGCACCATGTGTGCAGATTCAGGCATAGCAGAGTCCGCACCTGAGTGCTGATTCCTTCCAGACCAGGCAGCGATTTGGAGTTACGTGGTAGTTGTTGACGTCCGCAGCCCCTTGTCTCCCCTATCCTCCATCATTTATGTTTTCTTCAGACTATTGTACCGAATTTCATACTTTGTAGACTTATAGAAAACTCTGTATTAGCTCATGACTTGTGACACCCCGATTTGGGTTGTGTCGGGATGGTTTTCCCTTGTTATTATCGTTGTTCCCGCGTTTATGGTTATCTTAAACATGTGTTAGAATTGTTAATGTTAATTAATTGCTATAAAAGAGGTATTTGCGTTGTTCTGGCTGGCCTTGTCTTCACGAGAGGCGCCATCACGACCGGGTTCGGAATTTGGGTCGTGACAAGTTGGTATCAGAGCCTAGGTTACTAGGTCTCACGAGTCATGAGCTGGTTTAGTAGAGTCTCGCGGATCGGTGCGGAGACGTCTGTACTTATCCTCGAGAGGCTGCAGAACCTTTAGGAAAACTTCACATTCTTGAAATTCTTGTCGTGCGAACTTGTTGATCCGAGTACTAAATTTCTCTTTATTCTATCCTCTCAGAGATGGTGAGGACACGAGCTACCGGACGTGGCGGACGACCAACAGTACCACCCACTGAGGCCACCAGAGGCCGTGGACGCGGTCGTGGTCATGGCAGAGGCAGAGCAGCAGGGGCAGCGCCTGTTGATCCACCAGTTGCCCCAGCTCAGGACCAGGCTCCAGCAGCACCAGTTCAGGCACCAGCTGTGCCCATCGTGATTCCGGGTCGTCAGGAGGCCTTGGCTCAGATTTTGACAGTTTGCACCGGCCTGGCTCAGGCAGTTTCAGCCACTACAACAGCAGCTACTTCGCAGGCTAGGGGAGGCAATCAGACCCCCGCTGCTCGCACACCTGAGCAGGTAGTGCAGGGATTACAGACTCCAGAGGCACCTCCAGCCCAGCCAGTTGCACCAGTGCAGGAGTTCAGGGTTCCAGCTATGCCTGAGGATGAGCAGCGTCGTCTTGAGAGGTTTGGTAGACTCCAGCCTCCGACATTCAGTGGTTCTGAGGGCGAGGATGCCCAAGGTTTTCTTGACAGATGTCAGCGGATGCTCCGTACAGCAGGGATTCTCGAGTCTAGTGGTGTGGCTTTTACCACCTTTCAGTTTACTAGGGCTGCCTTCACTTGGTGGGAGGCGTATGAGAGGCGTAGGCCGACTGGTGCAATACCTTTGACTTGGCAGGAGTTCTCCACTCTCTTCTTGGAGAAGTATGTACCGCAGTCCCGCAAAGAGGAGCTGCGCAGGTAGTTTGAGTGGCTACAGCAGGAAGATATGACTGTGTCTCAGCACGAGATGAGGTTTTCAGAGTTGGCTCGTCATGCCGTCTGGATGGTTCTGACTGATCGTGAGCATATCAGGAGATTTGTTGATGGACTTAACTACCATCTCCGTGTTCTTATGACTAGAGAGAGAGTACTGGGTGCTACATTCGAGGAGGTGGTTGATATAGCTCGAGAGATTGAGGCGGTTCGCCGTCAGGATCGAGGGGAGAGGGAGGCCAAGAGGCCTCGAGGTTCTGGAAGTTACAGTGGCGTTACTTCGAGGGGCCAGTTCCAGCATGGTAGCGGTCGTTCTTTCAGGCCCGCTCAGTCGGCTCGTCCCGAGTATCGTGGTGCATCTTCAGGTCGTGGTTATCATGGTTCTCAGCAGGGTCAGCCTTCACTCAGTGCTCTTCCAGTACAAAGTTCATCTCGTGCCCCGTCTGCTCAGGGTTCTTCTAGGCCGAGTGCGTCAGCTAGTCACCCCGGCGCGAGGGGTTCCCTTCAGTCCCATTCTCTAGCACCTGGGAGTTGTTTTGAGTGCGGAGAGTTTGGAAATATGTGGAGGCAGTGTCCTCGTTGTGCTACTAGCTCATCTCAGCTGAAGGGTCAGCCCTCGTCTTCTGGTCCAGTTTCTTCAGCACCCGCCCGGCCAGCTAAGGGTGAGGGTTAGGCAGCCAGGGGTCGCCACAGAGGTGGAGGTCGATCAAGCGGTGGTCAGGCTCGATTTTATGCTCTTCCAGGCAGGACAGATGCCATTGCTTCAGATGCCGTCATTACAGGTATTGTTTCAGTCTTCCACAGAGATGCCTCAGTCTTATTTGATCCCGGTTCCACCTATTCTTATGTGTCCTCATATTTTGCTCATCATCTGGGTATGTCCCGAGGGTGTCTTGCTTTACCTGTTCATGTATCTACCCCGGTGGGCGATACTATTATTGTAGACCATGTGTACCGGTCGTGTTTGGTGACTATTGGGGGTCTGAAGACCCGAGTTGATGTATTGTTATTGAGCATGGTGGATTTTGACGTTATTTTGGGCATGGACTGGTTATCTCCGTGTCATGCTATTCTAGACTGTCATGCTAAGACAGTCACTTTGGCTATACCGGGTGTACCGAGGATCGAGTGGCGTGGTGTGACTGATTATGTTTCTAGTAGGGTGATTTCATTCTTAAAGGCTCAGCGTATGGTTGGGAAGGGTTGCCTTTCATATTTGGCATTCGTGAGGGATGTTGGAGCCGAGACTCCTAGCATTGATTCTGTCCCAGTTGTGAGGGAGTTTCCCGATGTATTTCCTGCAGACCTGCCGGGCATGCCACCGGACAGGGATATCGATTTTGGTATTGACCTGGTGCCGGGCACTCAGCCCATTTCCATTCCTCCATATCGTATGGCACCAGCAGAGTTGAAAGAATTGAAGGATCAGCTTCAGGTAGATAAGGGGTTTGATCACGCCCAACTATGCCTTATAAAAAGGACTAAGCGGTCGCTGCAAATATAATCCGGTTTACAAGTCCAGAGTTGAATCCCACAGAGAACTAAGGTTTAGCTACAACTGTTCACTATCACCAAGAATACAAGCTTGAACAATTCCTAGCTTATAGATATTAAGATTCTTGTGTTTAACTAATTAACTAACAAATTAAAATAGTAAACTAACAACTAACGATACTGAGGGTTAGAGAAAAGATTAAGGAGGTCTAGAGTTATGATTTCCCCTATTGTCGGAATCCTTCCCGCTATGTCTTCTATAATTTCGCCTAAGTATTCTCTACCGATCATGAGCACTCTTATTACCGTAAATCTCTCCCGAGTAATTACGATAATTTACTAGACGCACTCTCCCGAGCTACGCTAGTTGGCTTTTAATACAGCTCACTTCAGATCGCACCCAAGGCTTCGTTATCCCTAATCCCGCCTTTAAACCCTCGATTATTGATCCCTCATATACTTTGGGAGTGGTGTTGTTTAACAATTACCTAAATATGCACTCTCTCCCGAGTTATGCATACTAAATAGGCACAGCTAATTGAGAGCTCTTCAATCAACCACAATATAAACGTAGTTGAACAAATAGAGAAAAGGATATGGCTCAATTATATAAAAACATAACAAGAATTTATCCTACAAAAGGTTCTATCAAAACTCTAGATAACAAATTAGTTATTCATAATAGTATGTAAAACTACAATACTAAAAGTCATAACCAACAATGAAAAATAGGAAGAGGAAGGAAAAACTCGTAGAAGAATTCTCCGCCTTGCTCCCAATGTGTTCTTCCCTCCGAGGGTGTTGTCTAACCCTAAACTAGTGTCTCTTGCTTCCTTAGGTCTAATTTTTGTCCGAAATATGTCCCCTTCTTGTTCTTGGCCGGCCTCCTTTGTTTAATATAGGATTTAGGACTTAAAATCCCATATTTTGCACTTTAGTCCCTGAAATTTTTGCTTCCTGCCGCGGTCGCGGTGGAACCGCGGCCAAACATGCCCTCTGATTCTTCAGTTGTCCGCGACCATCTTCTACCGCGGTTCTGCCGCGGTCGCGGCAAAACCGCGGTTTTTCACCCTGTTCCGTTTGGAATTTGGAAAAACAGAAACCATGAAAGTTGTAGCTCTTTGAGTTAGCTTTCCAACCATATATTGTGGAGCCCAAATGGAGTTCTGAGAAAAACGTTATGTCTATTTTACTAGACAATGCACAATATGCCTCCTCAAGTCTTCGTTCGTACTTAATTATCAAATTTGACCCCCGAACACGATCCCGGCTTAATTACTTGAGCTTTTACTCAGACTTCAAAGCTTCAAATCACTTAAGTTCATTCCATAACATCTATATAGCTCGGAATCACACCTACAAGGCATAAAACACACAATTAGTGCAAAACACTAGCGATTAAAGCGCAAACTCAATTAAAGTGCAGTAAATTCGAGTGTAATAAGTGACTAAAATATGCAATTATAGCCTATCAACAGGGTTCATTCGGCCTAGTGTGTCACCGTGGGGTGCACCGGTTCTGTTTATGAAGAAGAAGGATGGCACCATGAGAATGTGCATTGACTACAGGCAATTGAACAAAGTAACATTGAAGAACAAGTATCCCCTGCCTCGCATTGATGATTTATTTGACCAGCTTCAGGGAGCGAGGGTGTTCTCCAAGATTGATCTCCGTTCGTGCTATCACCAGTTGAAGATCAGGGATTCAGATATTATTAAGACTGCTTTCAGGACTAGATACAGGCACTATGAGTTTCTTGTTATGTCTTTTGGGATGACTAATGCCCCAGCAGCGTTCATGCATTTGATGAACAGTGTATTTCGGCCTTATCTGGATTCGTTCGTTATTGTTTTTATTGATGATATTCTAGTGTACTCGCGTAGTCAGGAGGAGCACGTGCAACATTTGCGAGTTGTATTGCAGAGATTGAGGGAGTAGAAGCTTTATGCAAAGTTCTCCAAGTGTGAGTTCTGGCTCAGCTCAGTGGCTTTCTTGGGGCACGTGGTGTCCAGCGAGGGTATTCAGGTCGACCCGAAGAAGATAGAGGCGGTTCAGAGTTGGCCTAGACCGACCTCAGCCACAGAGATTCGTAGTTTCCTTGGTTTGGCAGGTTATTACCGCCGGTTTGTTCAGGGATTTTCTTCTATTGCATCGCCCTTGACCAAGTTGACTCAGAAGGGTGCTCCATTTGTATGGTCGGACGAGTGCGAGGAGAGCTTTCAAAAGCTCGAGACAGCTTTGACCACAGCTCCAGTATTGGTTTTGCCATCAGCTTCAGGTTCTTATACTGTATATTGTGATGCTTCGGGAGTTGGGATTGGATGTGTATTGATGCAGGAGGGTAGAGTTATTGCTTATGCTTCTCGTCAGTTGAATCCCCACGAGAAGAACTACCCTATTCATGATTTGGAGTTGGCTGCTATAGTCCACGCTCTGAAGATTTGGAGGCACTACTTGCATGGCGTATCTTGTGAGGTATTCACCGATCATTGCAGTCTTCAGCATTTGTTCAAGCAAAAGGATCTTAATTTGAGGCAGCGGAGGTGGCTAGAGTTACTTAAGGATTATGACATCACCATTCTGTATCACCCGGGGAAGGCCAATGTAGTGGCCGATGCTTTGAGCCGAAAGGCAGTTAGTATGGGGAGTTTGGCGTACATTCCAGTTGGGGAGAGGCCCTTTGCAGTTGATGTTCAGGCCTTGGCCAATCGGTTGGTGAGACTAGATATTTCAGAGCCTAGTCGGGTGTTGGCTTGTGTGGTTTCTCGGTCTTCCTTATATGATCGCATCATAGAGCGCCAGTATGATGATCCGTATTTGCTTGTCCTTAAGGATAGGGTTCAGCATGATGATGCCAGAGACGTGACCATTGGTAAGGACGGTGTGTTGAGGATGCAGGGCCGGATATGTGTGCCCAATGTGGATGGGCTTCGGGAGTTGATATTGGAGGAGGCCCATAGCTCGCGGTATTCCATTCATCCGGGTGCCGCGAAGATGTATCAGGATTTGAGGCAGCACTACTGGTGGAGAAGAATGAAGAAAGATATTGTGGGATTTGTGGCTCGGTGTCTCACTTGTCAACAGGTGAAATATGAGCATCAGAGACCTGGTGGATTGCTTCAGCAGATGGATATTCCCGAGTGGAAGTGGGAGAGGATTACTATGGACTTTATTGTTGGACTTCCTCGGACCTTGAGAAAATTTGATGCTATTTGGGTGATTGTTGATCGGCTGACCAAGTCCGCGCACTTCATTCCTGTGTGTACTACCTAGTCTTCAGAGCGGCTGGCAGGGATTTATATCCAGGAGATTGTGCGGTTGCACGGTGTTCCGGTTTCTATCATCTCAGATAGAGGTACTCAGTTTACTTCACAGTTTTGGAGAGCCGTGCAGCGAGAGTTAGGTACTCAGGTGGAGTTGAGCACAGCGTTTCATCCTCAAACGGACGGACAGTCCGAGCGTACAATTCAGATATTGGAGGACATGTTGCCTGCCTGTGTTATTGATTTTCGAGGTTCTTGGGATGGGTTTTTGCCGCTTGCAGAGTTTGCTTACAACAACAGCTATCAATCGAGCATTCAGATGGCTCCGTATGAGGCGATGTATGGGAGGCGGTGTAGATCTCCAGTTGGTTGGTTTGAGCCCGGCGAGGCTAGGCTATTGGGGACAGATTTGGTTTAGGATGCCTTAGAGAAGGTGAAGCTGATTCAGGAGAGGCTTCGTACAGCGCAGTTGCGTCAGAAGAGTTATGCAGACCGGAAGGTTCGAGATGTGTCTTATATGGTTGGTGAAAAGGTCTTGCTGAAGGTTTCGCCCATGAAGGGTGTTATGAGATTTGGGAAGAAGGGAAGTTGAATCCGCGGTTCATTGGGCCTTTTGAGGTACTCAGGAGGATTGGGGAGGTGGCTTATATGCTTGCTTTACCACCCAGCTTGTCGGGCGTGCATCCGGTATTTCATGTTTCTATGCTCCAGAAGTATGTTGGGGACCCGTCCCATGTATTGGTCTTCAGCACGGTTCAGCTGGATGATGATTTGACCTATGATGTGGAGCTAGTGGCTATTTTGGATCGTCAGGTTCGAAAGTTGAGATCAAAGGATATAGCTTCGGTGAAAGTGCAGTGGAGAGGTCGGCCCGTGGAAGAGGCTACCTGGGAGACCGAGCGGGAGATGCGGAGCAGATATCCTCACCTGTTTGAGGCTTCGAATACTCCAGCTCAGGTAACCCCGATTTCAACTCCAACTAGATATCCTGTAGGCAGGGGTTTCACCTTTCCTCCATTAAGGGCCACCCTAAACTCACCGCAAACACCTTCAACCATTTTCACATCCTTATCATTTCCAGTCCCAACCCCCACTACAAACATTGTTCCATTGACCACTACAAATGTACCAGCAACTAACCCTCCTTTACTCCCTTTACCAACCACTGCACCAGCCATAAACCCAGACCCTCAGTCACAACCCTTTAAAGCAAAAATATTTTTTTCGGAGTTCAATGGTGTTAACCCCAAGGGATGGATTCGTAAATGTGAGCAATTTTTACAATTTATCAGATCCCTGAACAAAGCAAAATGAGCTATGTGGCTGTGCACGTGAAAGACAAGGCAGATATATGGTTTGATAGACATATCCTGGAGAAGAAGGGGACTAACTGGTCCTTGTTTTGCACAGAAGTTTGTAGGAGGTTTGAGAGTGTGAGACCCATTGATATTGTGGACGAATTTAACAATCTGAAACAAACAGGTAGTGTGGAAAGCTATCAGGAGAAGTTCGAGGAGCTGAAATCATACATGTTGTTGGTAAATCCCCTCTTGAATGACATTCATTTTATTTCGAGCTATATCAGTGGCTTTAAACCCGAATTAAAACCCCCTAGTAGGACTAGCAAATCCCATTTTTGTGACGACCCGACCCGTCGTCACGTGAGTTACCGCTTCGTTTTCCCCATTTTCAGCTTCTTTATGCTTCATTATCCGTATCTTATGTGATCGAGCCGGTTTGGAGAGGTTTTGGTAGGAAATGAGACACTTAGTCTCTTTAAGGAAGGTTTGGTTTGGAAAAAGTCAACCGGATGTTGACTTATGAGTTAGAGGGCTCGGATGTGATTTCCGGTGATTCGGTTAGCTTCGCGAGATGATTTGTGCCTTAGGAGCGTGATCGGAAGTGATTTTGGAGGTCCGGTGTAGAATTAGGCTTGAATTGGCGAAGTTAGTATTTTGGCGAATTTCGGTTGATAGGTGAGATTTTGATCCGAGGGTCGGAATGGAATTCCGAGAGTTGCTGTAGCTTCGTTAGGTGATTTGGGATGTGTGTGCAAAATTTCAGGTCATTCGGAGGTGTTTCGGTTGGGTTTTGATCAAATGCGTGTTTCGGAAGTTTTAGAAAAACTTAGGCTTGGATTCGATGGGAGTTGATGATTTTGGTGTTGTTTGATGTGTTTTGACGATTGGAGCAAGTTTGGGTGATGTTTTAGGATGGGTTGGAACTTTTGGTTGAGGTCCCCGGGGGCCTCGGGGTGCTTTCGGATGGTCAATCGGACCAATTCTAGCATTTTGAAGTTGCAGATTTTCCATCTGAAGTGTTGCAGAGATTTGGTCATCGCGATCGCGAGGGGGGTGTCACGATCGCGTAGAGGAAAATTGGGAGGCTGGAACTCTGTTCATCGCGTTCGCACTTAGTGGTTCGCGATCGCGTAGGTCTGGGAGCTAGTGCATCGCGTTCGCGGAAGGATAATCGCGTCCGCGTAGAAGGATTTGGAGTCCCATAATATTTGTTCTCCGCGTTCGCGGCACAAGGCTCACGTTCGCGTAGTAGTATCAGCTAAAGCATCGCCATCGCAGATGAGGCTTCGCGTTCGCGAAGGGTAAAATGGGCCAATGGGATTTTTGTGCATCGCGAACGCGAGAAGGCCCTCGCGTTCGCATAGAGTAAAAAGTCACCTGGGAAGAATAGATTTAAGTCATTTTGTTCCGCGAGCTAGGTTATTTTTCCACCATTTTTGAGCATCCATGAGAGCTTTTGGACGGGAATTGAAGGGGATTTCGACTGGGAGTAATTGGAGGTGAGTTTTATGAACTAAAGACATGATTTAATTGTAGAATCAACCTAGAAATTCATGAAAACTTATCAAACAGGGGGAAGAACTAGGGCTTGAGTTTTGAAATTTCAAATTGGGTTTTGATGAGTCATTTTGAGCTCAGATTTGGGAGTTCTTGGTATGTATAGACTCGTGGCGCGATAAGGAATCCGTTGATGTAAAAATTTTTGAAATTCGAGAAGTGGGCCCGGGGCTCGGGTTTTGCAAATTTTGTGATTTTCGATGTTTTTCGATTCTTTCCGATTGGGTTATGTTCCCTTAGCCTATTGTGACGTATTCGTTGTGGTTTTGGTCAGATTCGACGCGCGAGGAGGCCGATTTGCGAGGCAAGGGCATAGCGAGCTAGGATTTTGGCCGGCTTGAGGTGAGTAATGATAGTAAATGATATCCTGAGAGTTTGAAACCCCGGATTTGCACAACGTAGTGCTATATTGAGGTGAAACACGCGCTTAACGACGAGCGCGGGGTTGTTACTACTGGGGATATGACTTGGTCCGCCCCGATTGATATTTTTACCGCGTATTTGACTGAGATGTGTTTGTTATCAACATGATTTGGGCTTATTGCCATATTTTTGGGCTTCATGCCGACTACTTGAATCCTTCGTGGGCTTTTGTCACTGTTTCCTCACTATTTTGATATATACTTGAGCTCAGTCCTGTTGATTAATACTGTTTTACAAACTCAGCCACTTTTAATTGAATTTTTGAGATTTAAATGATATTTCCAATGTTGTTTGGGCTAAGCACTACTGTTTTACTGATGCCGGGGGCTTGTGATGTTTTCTGGACTGAGTGAGGCCGAGGGCCATATGTGAGGATATGCTGAGTGATATGAGGCCGAGGGCCTGAGATACATTTATATGCCACGAGGTGGCTTGAGTGACGTGAGGAGGCTTTCAGGCCTTATGAGTGATGTGAGAAGGCTTTCAGGCCTTATGTTGATATAACGCTTGGGCCGTAAGGGGCCCCTCCGGAGTCTGCACACCCACAGTGAGCGCGGGTACCCATATGATCTGAGGGTGAGCCCGAGGGGCTGATATTATGCTGAGTGACTGAGAGTGAGCCCGAGGGGGTGATGCTATGCTGAGTGACTGATACTGAGCCCGAGGGGCAGACACTATTCTGAGAGATTGATACTGGGCCCGAGGGGCAGATTCCTACTCACTATTTACTTGTTGTTTTACCTGATTTACCTGTTTTTAAAAGGAGATTTCATTTGATTCTTTATTATTTTACTGCTTTAAGTGATTTACTGCCTGATATAGAATTGCCTTGTGCACTTACGTGTTTTCATGCCTTCGGTTATTATTTATTATTATTAATCACTGGGTCGGAGTACTCACATTACTCCTTGCACCATGTGTGCAGATTCAGGCATAGCAGAGTCCGCACCTGAGCGCTGATTCCTTCCAGACCAGGCAGCGATTTGGAGTTACGAGGTAGTTGTTGACGTCCCCAGCCCCTTGTCTCCCCTATCCTCTATCATTTATGTTTTCTTCAGACTATTGTACCGGATTTCATACTTTGTAGACTTATAGAAAACTCTGTAGTAGCTCATGACTTGTGACACCCCGGTTTGGGCTGTGTCGGGATGGTTTTCCCTTGTTATTATCGTTGTTCCCGCGTTTATGGTTATCTTAAACATGTGTTAGAATTGTTAATGTTAATTAATTTCTTTCAAAGAGGTATTTGCGTTGTTCTGGCTGGCCTTGTCTTCACGAGAGGCGCCATCACGACCGGGTTCGGGATTTGGGTCGTGATAATTTTGCCTGATGGATGCATTTGACTTAGCTAAGTCTTATGAAGCCTCTTTTAAAGCCCTCCTTAGACCCACCACTCCCAAAATAACCTATATCCCAAATAGTCCCCAACCTACTTCCAAAGCCATTATACCCTATCAAGGAACCACTCCCAGAACCCAAACAACAGAGCCTTGGTTCCCAAACCCAAAGTTCCCTTCAAACCAAATCCACTTTCTAATATAGCAAGAGATAAAGGCCTTTGTTATAGATGTTTGGAGAAATATCACCCTGGCCACCAGTGTAAATCTAAAACATTGAATGATATTTCTTGGGAAGGGGTAGAACCAGATGGACAGGTGCAAGCTATTCAGGAAGAAGGGGAAGGTAGTGGAAGTAAAAATGAGGTGGAAACAGAGGAGATTCCTGAAGAGGAGCAGGGTGAGATATCATTATGTGTTGCTATGGGAGTGACAAGTTCTTCCTCTAAAACTATAAAGATTCAAGGGCATGCCAAGAAATTGCCTATCACAATTTTGATTGACTGTGGCTCTACTCACAGTTTTGTGAATCCGAAAATAGTCAAGGTCCTTAGATTAGAAGCAATACCTAGTTATGCTCCAATGAAAGTGAAAGTGGCTAATGGGGAATATATGTACAGTAGGGCCATATGCCCTAATTTTTGTTGGAAGATGCAAGAGGAACCCTTCTGTTTTGATGTAAAGCTGCTACAAGTAGGAGGGTGTGACCTAGTTATGGGCATGGATTGGTTAGACTTGGTTTCCCCAGTGGTGTTGCACACTAGACCCCTTAGCATATCATTTTTCAGAGGTGACACTTGGGTTACACTACTGAGTCTCAAGAAGATCCTAAACTGGTCACAACAGAAGGGACAAATTGGAGAAAGTGTTTCTCAAGAATTCTAGGGCCACTGTGGCTGCTATCTGCATCCTCAATACTGCCCTTGTGTCCACTATTGAAGCAGAACTTCCTGAAGAAGTCACTAAGTTATTGCAACTATATCAGGACATCTTCGAAGAGCCTAAAGGATTGCCACCTTCTAGGCCTTGTGATCATTCTATACCATTGGTACCTGGGGTTCAACCCTTCAATTTGAGGCCTTATACGTATTCATTTGATCAAAAGAATGCCATTGAAAACATGGTTGAACAGATGCTGAAATCCCAAACAGTGGTTCCCAGCCACTCCTGTTTTGCTTCTCTTGCATTACTTGTGAGGAAGAAAGATAATACTTGGAGGCTTTGTGTGGATTATAGAAGATTAAATTCAATAACTGTGAAGAACAAATACACTATCCCCATGGTAGAAGACCTTTTGGATGAGCTTAATGGATCAAAGATATTCTCAAAGGTGGATCTTAGATATGGATATCATCAAGTCAGAATGAGATTTGGTGACGAGCATAAAACTACATTCTGGACTCACCATGGCCTCTGGCAATTTAGAGTGATGCCTTTTGGCCTCACTAATGCCCCTGCAATATTTCAATCCCTTATGCATCAAGTCTTTGGGCCTTATCTCAGAAAGTTCATATTGGTATTCTTCGACGACATTCTAATATATAGTTTGTCTATGGAGGATCATCTGAAACACTTGCAAGTTGTGCTGCAGCTATTAAGGGAAAACCAGTTCTTCGCCAAACAATCAAAGTGTGCCTTTTCTCAGGATAGAATCGAGTATTTAGGACATGTGATTACTGGTAATGGGGTTGGTACTGATTCTAGCAAGGTAGCTGCAATGTTAGAGTGGCCTCAGCCAAAAACATTAAGGAATTGAGAGGATTCCTTGGTCTTACAGGTTACTACAGAAGGTTTATAAGAAATTATGCTCAGCTCAGTAAACCTCTTACTTCCCTGCCTAAGAAAGGAGCATTTGAATGGAGTGAAGAAGCAACTGAGGCATTCCAAAAATTGAAGAAAGTAATGACTTCTGCTCCTGTACTAGCACTACCGGACTTCAACAAACCTTCATGTGGTACTGGAGTGGGGGCTGTACTTTTGCAAAATAAGCAACCAGTGGCTTACTTAAGTCAAGTTTTGAGCAAGAAGCATCAAGGCCTATCAACTTATGAAAAAGAGTTGATAGCCTTATTAATGACAGTCGATAAATGGAGACACTACCTACACCCAAACCACTTCATCAACAGAACTGATCACTTCAGTCTCAAGTTCCTTCAAGACCAAAAGATCATGACCTCTCTTCAGCACAAAGGATTGACAAAATTAATGGGCCTTAGCTATGAGATACATTACAAGACAGGTAGTGAGAATACTGTGGCTGATGCACTCTCTAGGATACATGATGTTGGTGATGAGTGTTGTGTCATTTCTCAAATTCAGCCAAAATGGGTGGAAGAGATCATCAGTAATTATGATAGAGATCAGGAAGTAACCTAAATCATGACTCAGGTGCTTGTGGATCCTGCTGCAGTAGCCAATATGATCCTACAAAATGGATTGTTGAAGTATAAAGGCGAGGTGTGGGTAGAAAATAGTACTCAACTAAGACAACAACTGGTGCAGCACATTCACTCTACAGGTCTGGGAGGTCATTCTGGTGTCACTGCTACTATGCAAAGGATTAAGGCCATTTTCTATTGGCCTTCTCTGCTAGCTGATGTTAAAAAGGTGGTTTTGGAATGTGATGTTTGTCAAAGGTGTAAGGGAGAGCATGTAGATTATCCGGGGCTACTACAACCATTGCCACTTCCTTCGAGACCATGGGAGCATATAACCATGGATTTCATTGAAAGTCTCCCTAAGTCTGAAGGGAAGAATACAATCTTTGTTGTTGTGGATAGATTCAGCAAATATGCATATTTCTTATCTCTTTCTCATCCTTTTACTGTTGTACAAGTTGCTAGATTGTTCATGGTCAATATCTACAAGCTGCATGGGTTGCCTACTAGTATTGTGAGTGACAGGGACAAAATATTCTTGAGCTTGTTTTGGAAGGAGTTGTTTAAGGGGTTGAAGACAGAGTTGAAATTCAGTTCTGCCTATCATCCTCAATCAGATGGGCAATCTAAGAGGGTGAATCAATGTGTGGAGAACTATCTGAGATGCATGAGTGGGCACAAATCCAAAGATTGGCACAAATTGTCTCTAGCTGAGTATTGGTATAATTCCAATTACCACACAGCCACTCAATCCACCCCTTTCAAGATTTTATATGGATATGACCCTCCTCAACTCTCCTTTGAGCTAGTGACACAGTCGAAGGTAGCTGAAGCGAATCAATGGTTGCAGGAAAGGCAAATAATGACCAAGATTCTGAATGTAAATCTAGAGAAGGCACAACAGAGAATGAAGTTTTATGCTGACAAGAAAAGGACTGAAAGGGAGCTAGAAGTTGGGGATTGGGTTTTCCTCAAGCTTCAACCTTATAGACAAACTACTGTGGCTATAAGGAGCAACTTGAAGCAAACATCCAAGTATTATGGCCCTTATCAAGTGATTAAGAAAATCAGTTCTGTTGCATATGAGCTTCAATTGCCTGCTTCTGCTAGAATTCACCCTGTTTTTCACATATCTCAGCTGAAGAAGAAAGTAGGGTCTCATGTTGCTCCATCCATTGATCCTCCGGTCTATTGTGCAGATGGCCAACCTTTAGTAGAGCCCATAGCAATCTTGGATAGAAGAATGATCAAAAGAGGAAATATTGCAGTAGTGCAGGTCTTGATACAGTCAGCGAACTTACTTCCTGAAGAGGCCACTTGGGAAGATTATAGTTTCATTCGATCGCAGTTTCCAAGTTTTAATGAACCTTGAGGACAAGGTTCCTTAACGGGAGATGGATTGTCATGAATTAAGCTTAGTAGTAGAAGTCCATAAGTCTTACTATGTTCAGTTTAGTCCCTATCTTTATTTTTTTGTTTTTACAATTAAATCCCATTAAATCACTTCTAGTAGGGACACGTGGTAGTCAGTGGTGTAATAGGTTGTTACATTAAAATTCAATGCTGGATTCCTATTTAGCTGGCATATGTACGCATTTTATGATATCAGAAATAGTATCCAACTTTCTCTCTATCTTCTTCTTTTCCTCTCCTTCCCTATTCTGCTTCTTCACGACTGAGCTTGTTTATAGCTTAGCTCGTGACAGAGATAAATTCCTTTTAGCTATTTTATATTACTGTTAGTCTTAAAATTGTAGGGAGAGAAGATAGGGGAAAGGGGTGGGGAAGAAAAGGAAAATGGAAGGGGAAAAGAACAGTAACGAACTCAAAGGGGAGGAGTT